>NC_135237.1:411063560-411363560 GCF_051348905.1 Ranitomeya variabilis
TTGCAGTCAGCCTTTCCTCCACTGCCAGAACCGGAGAATTAATTGGAGACCTAGGTAAAATACACGGATGATAACCCAGATTGGCAAAGAAAGGTGTAAATTTAGTGGAGGCGCTCTGAGAATTATTATATGAAAATTCGGCTAACGGCAACAACTCCAACCAATCATCCTGGAGATGGCTGACATAACATCTTAGATATTGTTCCAGCGTCTGGTTGGTACGCTCAGTCTGACCATTTGTCTGGGGATGGTAAGCGAAAGAGAGACAGACATTAATATTGAGTGCAGAGCAAAACCCCTTCCAGAATCTTGAAGTGAACTGTACTCCACGATCAGAGATGATCTCATCTGGAACCACGTGCAATCGAAAGACATTCTGTATAACCAAGTTCACTGTATCTTTAGCTGAGGGGAGGCCGGTGCACGGAACAAAATGAGCAGCTTTAGTCAGGTGATCAACTACCACCATGATTGTATTCATGCCCCCCGATGTAGGCAGCTCCACAATAAAGTCCATTGATATAGACCCCCAAGGGCAGGACAGAACAGGTAATGGTTGTAGAAGACCCGTAGGTGCCACATGAGGAGTCTTGTAATGGGCACATACCTCGCAAGAGAGAACATAGTCCTTGGTATCCTTCAGGCAAGTTGGCCACCAGAAGAATCGGCTCAGGAACTCTTGTGTCTTCTGTACCCCCCTGTGACCAGCCAACTTGGAGTCATGTACCAAATTGAGGATCTGCAGACGGACGACCTCTGGGACATAGGTACGTCGATCTCTGAACCACATGCCACCCTTAAAGACAAGATTAATATCCACAGGTGGGTTGGCCAGAAATACATCACATTCATAGGCCTCCCTGCACTCCTTCCACAAGTCCTGATCGTGGATAACTTCGCTGAAATTGGCATCAGATAGAATGGTCTTGGACGGGGCTCCAGGTACGGAATCCGCAGCATGGATTCGGGATAAAGCATGAGCCTTCCCATTACGAGAACCTGGACGGTACGAGATAACAAAGTTAAATTGATTTAAAAATAAGTTCCAACGAGCCTGATGAGGAGAAAGACATCTAGCGGATCTAAGGAACTCTAGATTGCGATGGTCAGTTAGCACTATGATCTGTTGTGCAGCTCCTTGCAGATGATGCCTCCATTCTTTGAAAGCCGCAATAATAGCCAGCAATTCCTTGTCTCCCACGTCGTAATTCTTCTCTGCTGAGGTTAGTCTACGGGAAAAAAAGCACAAGGATGTAGCAGACTCTTCTCTCCAGTTCTTTGGGAGAGAATAGCCCCCAAAGCATTATCAGAAGCGTCCACCTCCACAATGAAAGGAAGTGTTGGATCTGGGTGTATCAACAGCGGTGCTGATGTGAAACAGATCTTAAGCCGATCAAAAGCTTCTTGAGCCTGTGATGACCACTTAAAGGGCTTTTCCTTTTTTGTCAAGGAATTAATGGGACGGACAATATCAGAAAAATTTAAAATGAAGCGTCTGTAGAAATTTGCAAAACCAATAAAACGTTGGACCTCCTTAACGTTCTTGGGTACTGGCCAGTCAAGGATAGCCTGAATCTTACCAGATTCCATGTTCAGCCCCTGGGGAGAGATGACATAACCTAAGAACTGTATCTCAGAACGATGGAACTCGCATTTCTCTGGCTTAATATACAGATGGTTCTCTTTCAGATGTCTTAAAACAGTTTTGACATGTTCTTCATGTTCCTGTAGAGAGTCAGAAAAGGTTAGTATATCCTCCAAATAGATAACTACAAACTGGTCCAACAAATCTCTGAAAATGTCATTAGCAAGGTGTTGAAATGTTGCAGGGGCGTTACAAAGCCCGAAGGGCATCACAAGAGATTCAAAGTGTCCATACCGGCAGCTGAATGCTGTCTTCCACTCATCCCCTAGACAAATACGCACCAAATTATAAGCCCCACGAAGATCCAGTTTAGAGAACACCTTAACATGGTGGACTCTTTCCAGTAATTCGGGAATCAGAGGCAAAGGGTAACGGTTTCATACAGTTACCTTATTGAGTTCTCGATAGTCAACACAGGGTCTTAGGGTCCCATCCTTCTTCTTTACAAAAAAGATAGGTGCCCCAGCTGGTGAGGAATAAGGACGTATGAAGCCTTTGGCCAGATTTTCATCAATATACTCTTTTAAGGCTTGAAGCTCAGGTGCCACCAAAGGGTATACGTTACCAAAAGGAATGGCTGCCCCAGGAAGCAGCTCAATGGGACAGTCATAATGCCTGTGTGGAGGAAGCTGATCTGCATTCTTCTTGTCACAGATGTCAGAGAACTCTTTATAAACTGAAGGTAAAGAAAATACCTGTACATGTGGTTCTGTAGCCGTTTACTCAGGGAAAGCTTCTGTTAACGCTGAGTTGCTCCTTGTTGGGAAGTTAATCTCCATGGTCTCCCAGTTGATAATTGGGTTTTGAGAACGCAACCAAGGAATGCCTAAAATCACAGGAAAATGATGAGAAGAATTTAGCAAGAAAGAAAGTTGCTCCTGATGATTAGGCCCCAACAAAATTTCAAGGGGTACGGTCTCCTGATTCTCAGGCCCAGAGATTAAAGGTGACCCATCCACTGTTTCCACGGTAATTAGAGAGGCTCTTTGCTGAATTTTAATACCATGTTCCTTGGCAAATGCGATATCCATGAAATTGCCACCTGCACCAGAGTCAATCATAGCTGAACTGGAAATCCACTGTCCTGAACACAGGATCTTAATAGGGAGAGAACAGTAAGAGTTCTTTTCCTTAAGCTCCTTGGGGGGTGAAGTCATAGAAAGTGAATGGAATACAGCGTTTAAAGGCAGGCTACATTCAGAGATGTCAGATTCATCATCACAGTTGTCATACTCCCCTATTGCTGCTAGCACCTTGTTAGGCTGTCTAGGACACTTAGGACAATTGATCAAGAAGTGGTCAGACTGGCCGCAGTAGAAACATAGACTTTCACGAATGTGATGCTCCCGGCGCTCATTGATCTCGCGCCTCTGAATGGAATCAATTTGCATGGGCACCTCCTCCACCTCCCGAGACGTTTTACCTGTAGGCTCTTTGGAAGGAAGGGAAAGGTTAGAAACACGGTTATATGCAGCAAATTTCTCCTGCCTACGCTCAGTAAGGCGAATGTCTATGCGAATACAATGCTGTATAAATGTCTCTAGCTCTTGTGGTGACTCAGAGCGGGCTAGTTCATCTTTTACAATACTAGACAGACCCCTTTTAAAAATAGGCAATTGTGCATAACTGTCCCAATTGGTATCTACCGCCAATCTCCTGAATTCAGTGGCATACTCAATAACAGAACGTTTAGCCTGGCATAAAAACAACAAAGCAGATTCAGTGGTTGCACGGCGATTAGGGTCATCAAACATTAATGCCAGAGCGGCCAAGAAATCATCCAAGTCTTTTAACCGTGGGTCACGAGACTCAACCATCGGATTCACCCAGGCGAGCGCTCGTGAGGTCAGTAGCATTATTACACACAATACTTTGGATCTATCAGTAGGAAAACGGTCAGCATGCACATCAAAACAGCATACATTGATTCACAAAGCCACAAAATTTGTTGCGATCACCATTAAATCTGAATGGGGGCAAATTAGGTGGGCCAGCTGGTGGCGGTTGCCCACCTAAGGGCAAAGTCCCTTGTGCATCTATTTGCGTGCTTATGTCCTGAAAAGCCCGTCCACACTGGGACTCTATGCCAGCAAGTTTGTTTTCCTGGGCTGCCATGCGGTTGCTCAAGTCCTGCAAAGTTTGTCCAAACACTTGTTGATTGTGTTCAAAGCTTCCAAACTTCTTTTGCAGACCTTCCACATCTTTCTGCAGTGATCTAATTATGGAAAACACCTGCTCTAATTTGCTTTCTGCAGTCATTGTTCCAGCAGTCTCCTTTTTTTTTTTTTAGGCTAGAGTATCCTGTAATAATTATAGGGGATAACTCAGGAGACTCTTTGCGTGGAACAAGACAACTACAGGACACAGTTTTATAAGTGGTAAAGTCTATATTATCACACGGTGATTCAAACAGGTGCAGAGAGAAACTCAAGTCCACAACACTTGGTGCAAATAATAAACGCAGCTTTGCAGTCTATAGGAAACTTCAGAGGAAAATGCAATCAAGCAGAAAGTCTATGAAGCACAATTATTCTTGAGGATACTTGACACGAATAAATCCTTGTCTTAGTCCAGGCACAGATAGATATGCTTATTAGGCAGTTCAAATCATATCTTAGCTCAACCAGGGAGGCCTGGTTAATAGTCTCAGGTTATTGCAAAGCAGAAACAGCTTACATGTCCAGCAAATGCAGATGGAAGTAAACACGAGAAGTAGATGAAGGAGGATTACTGGAAACTAGTGTAAGCAGCAGGAACTCAGAGCTGAGTAGCAGGATCACCACACAGGTTCACAGGAGCAGGTGTATAGCCAGGGAGTAATCAGAGGTCAGGAGCTGGATGCAAGGCAGAATACTCTAGCACAGACTGAAGGCTGGGGTGGAGTTTTATAGCAGGAAGACACAGTACACATGAGACCAAAGACGCCATCTTGGAAAAGGGCAGTAATGCACAAAAGGTAAAAAATGTTCAGAGTCCTGACACATAGATTTATCTATTCATATATCTATCTATAGATATATGTATGGATAGATATAGCTATGGATAGATATAGCTATGGATAGATAAATCTATGGATAGATGTAGATAGTCAAATACATATATGGATAGATATATCTATCTATCTATAAATATATCTATAGATTATCCATAGATATATAATAGCAAGGTCGATGTTTATTAATGAACGTTTAATTTTAAAAAACTGGAAAAAAATGGCGCGGGCTCCCACGCAATTTTGTGCACCAGAGGCGAAAAGCCGCTGGCCGGGGGCCAATATTTGTAGCATGGGAAAGGGGGTAATACCCATGGCCCCTTCCCAGGCTATGAATATCAGCCTGCAGCTGTCTGCGTAGCCTTTACTGGCTATTAAAATAGGGAGACCCCCCCAAAAAAAATGTCGTTGGGTCCCCCTATATTTTATAGTCAGAAAGGCTACGCAGACAGCTTCTGGCTTATATTCATAGCCTAGAAAGGGGCCATGGATATATATGCCCCCCCCCGGCTACAAATACCAGCCCCCACCCACCCCAGAAATGGTGCATCTGTAAGATGTGCCAATTCCGGCACTCAGCCCCTCTCTTCCCACTCCCCTGTAGCGGTGGGATATCAGGAGATGTCACTGCTCTATAGGGCCTCCAGTGACACACTGATAGGAGACAATGGCTCCTGCAGTGCATCACTGAAGAGGTTACCTGAGTTCAGGGTCTCACGTTATGGCAAAGCTGCGTGGGAATTTCCCCACACAGCAGTGCCACAAGTTAGAGTAGGAACTATTTCTCACAGCGGCGGAGGGATACAGGATACCTTCCATCATTGTATTGCCGGAGCCCCTGGAGAGCGGTCGCATCAGCTGATGTGGCAGCTCTCCACGGGAGATCGTCGTGGGACACTCGTTTTAATTGTATATCTGCAGGTCAGGGAGTATATTGTTTGTTTATTATTTTGATATTTTTACAGGTGAGCAATGGCTTCGGGGATCGAGGTGATGGTGAGTATGTACTCTATGTTGAATGTACTGTATGTGTTGTGAATATAAACTGTATGGCTATATGTGTGTGTGTGTTGTATGTACTGTATGTATGTACTGTATGTAACATGTACTGTATGTTGCATGTTGTATGTTACATATTGTATGTACTGTATGTTGCATGTTGTATGTAACATGTTGTATGTACTGTATATTGTATGTTGTATGTACTGTATGTTGCATGTTGTATGTTACATGTTGCATGTACTGTATGTAGTATGTTGCATTTTGCATGTTGTATGTACTGTATGTTGCATGTTGTATGTTGCATGTTGTTTGTTGCATGGTGTATGTTGCATGTTGTATGTTGTATGTACTGTACGATTCATGTTGTATGTACTGTATGCTGCATGTTGTATGTTGTATGTTGTATGTTGCATGGTGTATGTTGCATGTTGTATGTTATATATACTGTATGTTGCATGGTGTATGTTGCATGTTGTATGCTGCATAGTGTATGATGCATGTTGCATGTTTTATGTACTGTATGTTGCATGTTGCATGGTGTATGTTGCATGTACTGTATGTTGCATGTTGTATGTTGTATGTACTGTATGTTATATATTGTATGTTGTATGTACTGTATGTTATATGTTGTATGTTGCATGTACTGTATGTTGTATGTTCTGTATGTTATATGTTGTATGTACTGTATGTTGCATGTTGTATGTGCTGTATGTTGTATGTTGTATGTACTGTATGTTGTATGTACTATATGTCTATATGTATGCACTGTATGTGTGCTTTTTTTTATTCAACACATTAGCTGGATGATGGGACTACTACTGTCCCATCATTGGCTAATGTGTCAATCACTATCACTGTAGCAGGCATAGCCCGATGGTACTTGTAGTCTCATCGGATGATGCCTGTACACACACACACACACAACCCCCCACACAGCCCCGCACACACCCGGACAGCGCTGCACACACCCAGACAGTGCTGCACACACCCGGACAGCCCCGCACACACCCGGACAGCGCTGAACACACCCGGACAGCCCTGCACACACTCGGACAGCCCCGCACACACCTGGTCAGCCCCGCACATACCCAGACAGCCCCGCACACACCCGGACAGCCCTGCACACACCCAGACAGACCCGCACAGCGTCGCACACCACCGCATAGCTCTGGACAGCACGCAGACCCCCAGGACAGCCCTGCAGATGTCCCGACAGACCCTCGGACAGCCCACAGACCTCGCCTGCACACACATACAAGCACGCAGTCACTGCCCACACTCTGCTCACACACTTCCCTCCTCCCGAACTGTAGCGTTTCTCGCACCCACATCCGTAGCAAAACTGCAGATCTTTTTAACATCTGCGGTTTTGCTGCGGATGTGCCTGACTCAATGCAAGTCTATGGGTGCAGAAACGCTGCAGTTCCACACAAAAGAAGTGACATGCTGCGGAAAAAAAAAAGCTGTGTTTCGGTGCGGATTTACCGCAGCATGTGCACATCAAGTCTGCGGTTCCCATAGACTTACATTGGTTGTACACTACACTGCGGATTTGATGCAATTCCGAGCGGCAATAAACGCTGCGGATCCGCAATCAAATCTGCAATGTGTGCACACAGCCTTAGGCCGGCGTCACACTGGCATGTTTTACGGACGTATGAGAGGCGCAGAAAGTATGGATTGCATACGGTACAATGATTCTCTATGGCCAAGCTCCTATCTGCCGTATTTTACGGATCTGTATTATACGGTCTTGTACGGCCGTAGAAAATCGCAGCATGCTGCGTTTTGTCAGCGTATTGAGCAAAAAATACACCAATGAAAGTCTAAATTACAGATTACACATGGACCATGCGTGTGACTTGTGAGAAATACGCAGCAGTGTTCTCTAGGAAAGCCGGCAATTCAGTGCGGTGTACAGTAAAATCACACTGACAGAATAGAATAGAATAGGTAGAATAAATGTGTACACATAGAATAGGTATATATATTGTGATGCAGTGACCCCTGTAACAGGTAGGGGGCACTGCATGGTCTCTCCAGCATACGCACGGAAGCATATTGAGGCCATGGGTATGCATGGATGTGGTAGTTAGACAGTGTCCGGCATTGTGGTTAATGGGAGGTATGTGTCACAGGGATGGATGCTCCCTGCGATGCAACCCGGTGTATCTTGTCATTAGAGCACGTAAGCACTGAAGATGTCATTTAGTGCACCTGGGTCCGTGTTGCGGGTAGCTATGAGAGATGGGAGGTTCTGGCTACCCACATACCTCACCACTGGGTGAGGGCACTCACTGTACCTTTTTCCCTGCAGGAGTATGAGGACCTGTAGTGATGTCATAATCACGTGATCAGCCCATGTGATATACCTCACCTATGGGGTGTGGTTACAAGGTACATAATGTGACCAGGGTGTGGGTCACAGGTCCCGGTGTATGTTCCTGGAAAGCACATGCTGGTGTTGGGAAGTCATGGGAGTAGGACCGGATCCCTGAGCAGCGCACAGTGAAAATTGGGGAAGCTACCGTCCTCCGGTGGGTCTGGACTAACTAATGTGTGCCACCCAGGCAAGTTGGTGATCCCGTGGGCAGCTTTCCCAATGGACTGACAAGGAGTCAGCAGGTAATACCAGACTGTGCGTTTGGTTCCAGAGCGAGCCTGAATATCGGACTCAACCAAGAGTGTATGGTCACAGTCCTGATGGAACAGCGTCATGCTGTGAATATTGGTAATTTGTTTTGCCGTGCTATGAAGATTGTTGTGTTGTGTTTTCTGCCACTGGGGTTTATGGAGTAATAAACCCAGTTGAACTTTTGAAGAAAACGTCTTGCTGTGTGTTATATTGCTGCCAAGCGAGTATTCCCCAACCTGTAAGTAAGTGCAATCTTACAATATATATATATACAGGGGTTGGACAAAATAATGGAAACACCTAACGTTTTGGCATCATAATCTTCGAACATGTGATAAACATGCAAACCGTGACATATGGTAATGTTTTGTAGTTGATTATTTGTGTTATGTGATATGTGTATGAAAATTAACTGTTTGTTTTGCATAATTGTAAGAACATTGATGAGAGCCTGATACCAATGGCAGACCTCCCGGATTTTCAAAGAGGCCAAATTGTTGGTGCTCGTATGGCAGGCGCTAGTGTAACACAAAGTGCCCGAATGCTTGGCGTGTCAAGAGGTACTGTCTCCCAAGTAATGACTGCGTTTGAAAAAGAAGGAAAAACATCCACATCAAAGCACAGGTCCGGCCGAAAGTCAAAGTTGACTGAGAGAGACCGTCGGACTCTAAAACGAATTGTGAGAGAGGATCGCAAGACCACAGCTCCGATAATCATTGCTGAGCTCAATGAACACCTACAGAACCCAGTTTCCACGAAAACTGTTCGTCGGGAGCTGCACAAATCTGGATTCCACAGAAGAGCTGCAATTAGAAAACTGCTGCTCTCAATGACAAATGTTTCCAAGCGTTTAGAGTGGTGTAAAAACCTCCAGCATTGGTACCTCGAGCAGTGGAAACATGTGATATTCTCAGACGAATCATCGTTTACCCTATTTCCCACCTCCGGCCGAGTGTACGATTGGAGACAGCCAAAAGAAGCATTCCATCCAGACTGCCTTCTCCCAACCGTAAAACATGGTGGAGATTTTGTGATGATCTGGGGTGCTATTTCGTGGAGATCCGCAGGGCCAATGATATCCCTTCATGGAAGAATCAACAGCCGAGATTATTTAGGCATTTTGAGCGATCAAGTGCATCCAATGGTTCAAGCACTGTTCCCAGAGGGGAACGCCATCTTTCAGGATGATAATGCACCAATTCATACAGCTAGAATCGTTAAAGCATGGCACGAGGAACATTCTAATAAAGTTGAGCAATCCCCAGACCTCAACATTATTGAGCACTTATGGTCTATTTTAGAGATTCAAGTTAGATGTCGATTTCCGCCGCCATCGTCGCTCAAAGAACTGGAGGGTGTTTTTACTGCAGAATGGGCTAAAATTCCTTTGGAAACAATTCACACCTTGTATGAATCCATACTGTTATGATCCGGTGACCTTGGAGCCGCATGAGAGACTTTCTCAGGAGTAGGTGGTACCTGTACTGACCGCAAACCCTAAACTAACACCGCAACTAGAAGTAGCCGTGGGATGTACCTAACACGTCCTAGACACCTCGACACAGCCGGAGGACTAAATACCCCTATAGATAGAAATGGGAATTCTATCTTGCCTCAGAGCAGAACCCCAAAGGATAGGCAGCCCCTCACAAATATTGACTGTGAGTATAAGAGGAAAGACACACGCAGGCAGAAAAACAGGATTTAGCAAAAGAGGCACTTCTAGCTAAATAGAAAAGGATAGGACAGACACTAAGCGGTCAGTATTAAAATCCTAAAAATATCCACAGCAGATAATACAAATATTCCACATCTAACTAAAGACTTAGAAAGTATATCTGCATCTCCTGAGAATCCAGCATGACTGAAAAATCCAAACAAAGTCTAAGCTGGACAAAAAACACAATAAATTGCACTGAATTGCAAAGCACACTGAATGTGTGCACAGAGACAAAAAACAGACACTTATCTTAGCTGAATTTGGCAGCAAGGCATGAGGAGCCAGAGAGAGAAGCAATCCCTCCAAATACAATGGACAACTGGCACTGACTCATGGAGCCTGCACACCTAAATACCTAATAAAGCTGCAATCAGCAGAAACACCTGCCCGGATTACAACCCCAAGACAACTGCACTACCACCAACAACCACTGGAGGGAGCCCAAGAGCAGAATTCACAACAGTACCCCCCCCTTGAAGAGGGGTCACCGAACCCTCACCAGAGCCCCCAGGCCGATCAGGACGAGCCAGATGAAAGGCAGCAGCATGGACATCAGAGGCAAAAACCCAAGAATTATCCTCCTGGCCATAACCCTTCCATTTGACAAGGTACTGAAGCCTCCGCCTCGAAAAGCGAGAATCCAAAATCTTCTCAACCACATACTCCAACTCCCCATCAACCAACACAGGAGCAGGAGGATCAACAGAGGGAACAACGGGCACCACATATTTCCGCAATAAAGATCTATGGAAAACATTATGGATGGCAAAAGAGGCCGGAAGGGCCAAACGAAAAGACACCGGATTGATAATCTCAGAAATCCTATAAGGACCAATAAACCGAGGCTTAAACTTAGGGGAAGAAACCTTCATAGGAACATGATGGAAAGACAACCAGACCAAATCCCCAACCCGAAGCCGGGAACCAACACACCGACGACGGTTAGCAAAACGCTGAGCCTCCTCCTGAGACAACACCAAATTGTCCACCACATGAGCCCAAATCTGCTGCAACCTGTCAACCACAGAATCCACACCAGGACAATCAGAAGGTTCAACTTGCCCCGAAGAAAAACGAGGATGAAAATCAAAATTACAAAAGAAGGGCGAAACCAAGGTAGCAGAACTAGCCCGATTATTAAGGGCAAACTCGGCCAATGGCAAGAAAGCCACCCAATCATCCTGATCTGCAGACACAAAGCATCTCAAATAAGTTTCCAAAGTCTGATTAGTTCGCTCGGTCTGGCCATTTGTCTGAGGATGAAATGCAGAAGAAAAAGACAAATCAATGCCCAGCCTAGCACAAAAGGCCCGCCAAAACCTAGAAACAAACTGGGAAGCTCTGTCAGACACAATATTCTCTGGAATACCATGCAAACGAACCACATGCTGAAAAAACAACAGAACCAAATCAGAAGAAGAAGGCAATTTAGGCAAAGGCACCAAATGAACCATCTTAGAAAACCGGTCACAAACCACCCAGATAACCGACATCCTCTGGGAAACCGGAAGATCTGAAATAAAATCCATAGAAATATGCGTCCAGGGCCTCTTAGGGACCGGCAAAGGCAAAAGCAACCCACTAGCACGGGAACAACAAGGCTTGGCCCGCGCACAAGTCCCACAGGACTGCACAAAGGAACGCACATCACACGACAAAGAAGGCCACCAAAAGGACCTACCAACCAAATCTCTGGTACCAAAAATACCAGGATGACCAGCCAACACAGAACAATGAACCTCAGAAATCACTCTACTAGTCCATCTATCAGGAACAAACAGTTTCCCCACTGGACAGCGGTCAGGTTTGTCAGCCTGAAATTCCTGCAGAACCTGTCGCAAATCAGGGGAAATGGCAGAAAGGACCACCCCTTCCTTCAGAATGCCGACCGGCTCAAGTACCTCAGGAGAATCAGGCAAAAAACTCCTAGAGAGGGCATCAGCCTTAATATTCTTAGAACCCGGAAGATACGAAACCACAAAATCAAAACGGGAGAAAAACAGGGACCATCGAGCCTGTCTAGGATTCAACTGTTTGGCAGATTCGAGGTAAATCAGATTTTTATGATCGGTCAAGACCACAATACGGTGCTTGGCTCCCTCAAGCCAATGTCGCCATTCCTCAAACGCCCACTTCATAGCCAACAACTCCCGATTGCCGACATCATAATTGCGTTCAGCAGGCGAAAACTTACTGGAAAAGAAGGCACACGGTTTCATCAAGGAACCATCAGAATTCCTCTGAGACAAAACGGCCCCTGCCCCAATCTCAGAAGCGTCAACCTCAACCTGAAATGAAAGAGAAACATCTGCCTGACGCAACACCGGGGCAGAAGTAAATCGACGTTTAAGCTCCTGAAAGGCAGAGACAGCCACAGGGGACCAATTCGTCACATCAGCGCCTTTCTTCGTCAAATCGGTCAGGGGTTTAACCACACTGGAGAAGTTAGCAATGAAACGGCAATAAAAATTAGCAAAGCCCAAAAATTTCTGAAGGCTCTTCACAGATGTGGGTTGAATCCAATCATGAATGGCCTGAACCTTAACCGGATCCATCTCTATAGATGAGGGAGAAAAAATAAAGCCCAAAAAAGAAACCTTCTGCACTCCAAAGAGACACTTAGACCCCTTCACAAACAAAGTATTATCACGAAGGATCTGAAATACCATCCTGACCTGTTTCACATGAGACTCCCAATCATCGGAAAAAATTAAGATGTCATCCAAATATACAATCATGAATTTATCAAGATAATTCCGGAAGATATCATGCATGAAGGACTGAAAAACAGATGGAGCATTAGAGAGCCCGAATGGCATCACAAGGTATTCAAAATGGCCTTCGGGCGTATTAAACGCAGTTTTCCATTCGTCACCCTGCTTAATACGAACAAGATTATATGCCCCCGAAGATCAATTTTAGTAAACCAACTAGCCCCCTTAATCCTGGCAAACAAATCGGAAAGCAAAGGTAAAGGGTATTGAAACTTGACCGTGATCTTATTCAAGAGGCGATAATCAATACAGGGTCTCAAGGAGCCATCCTTCTTAGCAACAAATAAAAATCCCGCTCCCAACAGTGAAGAAGATGACCGAATATGCCCTTTCTCCAAAGACTCCTTAACATAACTCCGCATGGCGGTATGTTCCGGCACAGACAGGTTGAAAAGTCGGCCCTTAGGAAACTTACAGCCTGGAATGAAGTCAATAGTAGTGTTGAGCATTCCGATACCACAAGTATCGGGTATCGGCCGATACTTGCTGTATCGGAATTCTGATACCGAGATCCGATACTTTTGTGGTATCGGGAATCGGTATCGGGATCGATATTAATGTGTAAAATAAAGAATAAAAATAAAAAATATTGATATACTCACCCTCTGACGCGCCCTGGTTGTAACCGCCAGCCTCCGTTCATAAGAATGAGCGCTTGAAAGTCCTTAGATGACGTCGCGGCCTGTGATTGGTCGCGGAGTGGTCACGTGACTGCAACGCGACCAATCACAAGCCGTGACGTCATCTAAGGTCTTTCAAGCGCTTGAAAGACCTTAGATGATGTCGCGACCTGTGATTGGTCGCGGAGCGGTCACGTGACCGCCACGCGACCAATCACAAGCCGTGATGTCATCTAAGGTCTTTCAAGCGCTCATTCTTAGGAACAAAGGCTGGCGGTTACAACCAGGGCGCGTCAGAGGGTGAGTATATCAATATTTTTTTTTTTTATTCTTTATTTTACATATTAATATGGATCCCAGGGCCTGAAGGGGAGTTTCCTCTCCTTCAGACCCTGGGAACCATCAGGATACCTTCCGATACTTGGTGTCCCATTGACTTGTATTGGTATCGGGTATCGGTATCGGCGATATCCGATACTTTTTGGGTATCGGCCGATACTATCCGATACCGATACTTTCAAGTATCGGACGGTATCGCTCAACACTAGTCAATAGCACAATCACAGTCCCTAATGCGGTGGAAGGGAACTGGACTTGGGCTCATCGAATACATCCTTAAAATCAGACAAAAACTCTGGAACTTCAGAAGAGGAGGAAGAGGAGATTGGTATCACAGGAACGTCATTATGAACCCCCTGACAACCCCAACTAGTCACAGACTTAGACTTCCAATACAACACAGGATTATGTATCTGCAACCATGGAAAACCCAGCACAATAGCATCATGCAAATTATGCAACACCAGAAAACGACAATCTTCCTGATGGGCTGGCGTCATGCACATGGTCACCTGTGTCCAAAACTGGGGTTTATTTTTAGCCAAAGGTGTAGCATCAATGCCCCTTAAAGGAATAGGGTTCTGCAAAGACTGCGAGTGGAAACCACAACGCCTGGCAAATTCAAAGTCCATTAAGTTCAAAGCGGCGCCTGAATCCACAAACGCCATGACAGAAAATGACGACAGTGAGCAGATCAAGGTCACAGATAACAGAAATTTAGGTTGTACAGTTCCGATGGTAACTGAACTAGCGATTCTCTTTGTACGCTTTGGGCAGACTGAAATGACATGAGAAGCATCGCCACAATAAAAACACAACCTATTCTGACGTCTGAATCCTTGTTGTTCCGTTCTAGACAGAATCTTATCACACTGCATAGGCTCAGGCATCTGCTCTGAGGACAACGCCACAGCGCGCACAGTTCTGCGCTCCCGCAAGCGCCGATCAATCTGAATGGCCAGAGACATAGAATCACTCAGACCAACAGGCATGGGAAACCCCACCATAACATCTTTAACAGATTCACAAAGACCCTTTCTGAAAATTGCCGCCAAAGCATCCTCATTCCATTTAGTCAGCACAGACCATTTTCTAAATTTCTGACAATACAATTCTGCCGCTTCTTGACCCTGAGACAGGGCCAACAAGGTATTCTCCGCTTGATCCACAGAATTTGGTTCATCATATAATAATCCTAGAGCCTGAAAAAAGGCATCTACATTAAGCAAGGCCGGATTCCCAGATTCCAGGGAAAATGCCCAATCCTGAGGGTCGCCACGCAGCAGGGAGATGACAATTTTAACCTGCTGAATGGGATCACCAGAGGAACGAGCCTTCAGAGCAAAAAACAGTTTACAATTGTTTTTAAAACTCAAAAATTTGGACCTGTCCCCAAAAAACAAATCAGGAGTAGGAATCCTAGGTTCTAAAAGCGGAGTCTGAATAATAAAATCCGAAATACCCTGTACCTTAGCAGCAAGCTGGTCTATACGAGAAACTAATCCCTGAACATCCATGCTAGCACAAGACTCCTCAGTCACCTAGAGGAAAAGAGGGAAGAAAAGACAAAGCAGACTACAGAAAAAACCCCTGTGTATATATATATATATATATATACTGTATATATATATATATATATATATATATATATATATATATACTGTATATATATATATATATATGTCAGTGAGACACATATATATATATATTTATATTTAATTCAGCGCTAGATAGCAGAAAAGCCGGTAATTCAATTGCCGGCTTTTCCTCTCTCCTTCACAAACCTGACAGGACATGGGACATGGTTTACATACAGTAAATCATCTCATATCCCTTCTTTTATTACATATTCCTCTTTACTAATGTAACAAGTGCCCCTGTGTAAAATTTGGGGTCTCTAGCTATTAAATTAAAGGGTTAAATCCCGGAAAAAATTGGCTTGGGCTCCCACGCAATTTTCTCCGCCAGAGTGGGAAAGCCAGTGACTGAGGGCAGATATTAATAGCCGAGAGAGGGACCATGGTTATAGGACCCCCCCTGGCTAAAAACATCTGCCCCCAGCCACTCCAGAAAAGGCACATCTGGAAGATGCGCCTATTCTGGCATTTAGCCTCTCTCTTCCCACTCCCGTGTAGCGGTGGGATATGGGGTAATGAAGGGTTAATGTCACCGTGCTATTGTAAGGTGACATTAAGCCAGGTTAATAATGGAGAGGCGTCAATTATGACACCTATCCATTATTAATCCAATAGAACGAAATGGTTAATAAAACACACAATTAAAAAGTATTTTAATGAAATAAAGACACATGTTGTTTTAATATTTTATTATACTCTTAATCCACCTGAAGACCCTTGTCACCTAAAATAAAGTTAAACAAAACAAACAACAATATTCCATACCTTCCGTAGTTCAGTCTTGTCCCACGCTGTAAAGCCATCTGAAGGGGTTAAATCATTTTACACCCAGGAGCTCTGCTAATGCAGCTGTGCTCCTGTCTGTAAAACTTGGTGAATGAATGGAATGCAGGGGAATGTACTGTAGTTACCTCGAGTTGCGGTGATGCGCCCTCTGCTGGATGAACTCATATGAACTCGAGCCTGGGAACTTTTCAGAACATTTTCCCAGGCTTGAGTTCATATGAGCTTTTCTGCTATCTAGCGCCAAATTAAATATAAATACAGTATATATATATATATATATATATGTCTCACTGACATATATATATATATATATATATATATATATATATATATATATATATACATATATACTAGATGGTAGCCCGATTCTAACGCATCGGGTATTCTAGAATATGAATGTAGTTTATTTATGAAGATTTTAGAATAATACATTGAATACACAGGATTCAGCCGGCTGCGACCAATTAGCGAAGCATGGTTTAAATCCCGCGCCAATTCGTGGCTGGACTGCGCCTGTCGCTGATTGTTCGCGGCCGGCCATGTAGTATATAACAGGCCACGTAGTATATTGCACAGCCACGTAGGATATAGCACAGCCACATAGTATATAGCACAGCCCACGGAGTATATAGCACAGCCCACAGAGTGTATAACAGCCCACATAGCATATAACACAGCCATGTAGTTTATAACAGCCCACGTAGCATATAAAACAGCTCACGTAGTATATAACAGCCCACGCACGCAGTATATAACACAGCCCACGTAGTGTATAACACAGCCCATGTAGTGTATAACACAGGTCACGTAGTGTATAACACAGGCCATGTAGTGTATAACACAGGCCACATAGTGTATAACACAGGCCATGTAGTGTATAACACAGGCCACGTAGTGTATAACACAGCCCACATAGTATATTGCACAGCCCACGCAGTACATTGCACAGCCCACGTAGTATATTGCACAGCCCACGTAGTATATTGCACAGCCCACGTATTATATTGCACAGCCCACGTAGTATATTGCACAGCCCACGTAGTACATTGCACAGCCCATGTAGAACATTGCACAGCCCACGTAGTACATTGCACAGCCCACATAGTATATTGCACAGCCCACGTAGTACATTGCACAGCCCACATAGTATATTGCACAGCCCACATAGTATATTGCACAGCCCACGTACTATATTGCACAGCCCACGTATTATATTGCACAGCCCACGTAGTATATAGCACAGCCCATGCAGTATATAGCAATGTGGGCATCATATCCCTGTTAAAAAAAAAAAAAGAATTAAAATTAAAAATAGTTATATCCTCACCTTCCGTTGGCCCCCGGATCCAAGCGAAGTGGTTACCGACGCTCCTCGCGCGCTCCTGTCCCAAGAGTGCATTGCAGTCTTGTGAGATGATGACGTAACGGTCTCGCGAGACCGCAATACATGGAGCGGTCACCGGAGCGTCGCGAGGAGCGGAAAAGGCCTGTTCCTGATCGGGGGGCCGACAGACGGTGAGTATATAACGATTTTTTATTTTTTAATTATTTTTAACATTAGCTCTTTTAACTATTGATGCCGCATAGGCAGCATCAATAGTAAAAAGTTGGTCACACAGGGTTAATAGCAGCGGTAACGGAGTGCATTACACCGCGGCATAACGCGGTCCGTTACCGCTGCCATTAACAGTGTGAGCGCTGACTGATGGGGATTATGGAGCTGGCACTGACTGCGGGGCGGGGAGTAAGGAGCGGCCATTTTGCCACCGGACTGTGCCCGTCACTGATTGGTCGTGGCCATTTTGCCGCGACCAATCAGCGACTTGGATTTCCATGACAGACAGAGGCCGCGACCAATGAATATCCGTGACAGACAGACAGATGGAAGTGACCCTTAGACAATTGTAGATATATATATATATATATATATATATATATATATATATATATATATAGACTGTATATATGTTTTAACGAATATTTGAGCCCATGGATCCATTGTATGTCGGTTTTGCAAGCCTGCGAGAAAATATTGCAGTACGGATGCCATACGGATTACATACGGAGGATGACATGCGCAAAATACGCTGCTACACCCTGCCTACGGATGACATACGTATCACTATTTTGGGAACATTTCTGCGTATTACGGCCGTAAAAATGGACCGTATTTTCATACGCCTAGTGTGATGCCGGCCTTAGGCTGAGTAATGGCAGTTGAAGTTTAACACTCAGAAATGTAAGGTCATGCACTTGGGCAGAGGAAACACTGTTATTTAATAACTAGTAAAAGTCTATAGCCAATAAAATCATTAGATGGAATAAAGAGGCATAGAAATTCATTACAAGAACATAGTTTTTCCTCTATACAAGTCGCTAGTCAGGACACACTTAGCATACGGTATACAATATTGGACTCCAGTGCATAAGAAACATATAGCTCAGCTAGAGAGGGTGCAGAGAAGATCAGGGTTATTAATCGAATGGGGGCCTGCAAGGCAGGTTATCAAACTTGCGGTTATTAAGTTTGGGAAGAAAAAGGCTTAGAGATGATCCTATTTCAATGTAAAAATATATTAAATAAAAAATACAAAGATCTTTTTAATGATCTTAACCCCTTTCTGTCATTGGACGTACTATTCCGTCCATGTGGGGTGGGCCCTACTTCCCAAGGACGGAATAGTACGTCCAGCACGATCAGCCGTGCTCACGGGGGGAGCGCGGCCGATCACGGCCGGGTGTCAGCTGACTATCGCAGCTGACATCCGGCACTATGTGCCAGGAGCGGTCACGGACCGCCCCCAGCACATTAACCCCCAGCACACCTCGATCAAACATGATCGCGGTGTACCGGCGGTATAGGGAAGCATCGCGCAGGGAGGGGGCTCCCTGCGTGCTTCCCTGAGACCCCCGGAGCAACGCGATGTGATCGCGTTGCTCCGAGGGTCTCCTACCTCCTTCCTCGCTGCAGGTCGCGGATCCAAGATGGCCGCGGCATCCGGGTCCTGCAGGGAGGGAGGTGGCTTACCGAGTGCCTGCTCAGAGCAGACACTTGGTAAGCCTGCAGCCCTGCACAGCAGATCACAGATCTGGCAGAGTGCTGTGCACACTGCCAGATCAATGATCTGTGATGTCCCCCCTGGGACAAAGTAAAAAAGTAAAAAAAAAAATTCCCACATGTGTAAAAAAAAAAAAAAAAATTCTAAATAAATAAATAAATAAAAAAAATTATTCCCATAAATAAATTTCTTTATCTAAATAAAAAAAAATATCAAACAATAAAAGTACACATATTTAGTATCGCCGCGTCCGTAACAACCCCACCTATAAAACTACATAACTAGTTAACCCCTTCAGTGAACACCGTAAAAAAAAAAAAAAAAAAACGAGACAAAAAACAACGCTTTATTCTCATACCACCAATCAAAAAGTGGAATAACACGCGATCAAAAAGACGGATATAAATAACCATGGTACCGCTCAAAACGTCATCTTGTCCCGCAAAAAATGAGCTACCACACAGCATCATCAGCGAAAAAATAAAAAAGTTATAGTCCTCAGAATAAAGCGATGCCAAAATAATTATTTTTTCTATAAAATAGCTTTTATCGTATAAAAGCGCCAAAACATAAAAAAATGATGTAAATGAGGTATTGCTGTAATCGTACTGACCCGAAGAATAAAACTGCTTTATCAATTTTACCAAACGCGGAACGGTATAAACGCCTCCCCCAAAAGAAATTAATGAATAGCTGGTTTTTGGTCATTCTGCCTCACAAAAATCGGAATAAAAAGCGATCAAAAAATCTCCCGTGCCCGAACATGTTACCAATAAAAACGTCAACTCGTCCCGCAAAAAACAAGACCTCACATGACTCTGTGGACTCAAATATGGAAAAATTATAGCTCTCAAAATGTGGTAATGCAAAAAATATTTTTTGCAATAAAAAGCGTCTTTCAGTGTGTGACGGCTGCCAATCATAAAAATCCGCTAAATAACCCGCTATAAAAGTAAATCAAACCCCCCTTCATCACCCGCTTAGGCTACGTTCACATTTGCGTCGTGCGCCGCAGCGTCGGCGACGCAACGCACAATGCAGGAACACCGCATGCACAACGCATGCACAATGCTGCGTTTTGCGACGCATGCGTCCTTTTTTTGCTTGATTTTGTACGCACAAAAAATGCAACTTGCTGCGTCCTCTGCGCCATGACGCGTGCGCCGCAGTGACGCATGCGTCGCAAAACGCAAGTGCAACGCATGTCCATGCGCCCCCATGTTAAATATAGGGGCACATGACGCATGCGGCGACGCTGCGGCGCCCGACGCTGCGGCGCAGAACGCTAATGTGAACGTAGCCTTAGTTAGGGAAAAATTAAAAAAATTTTAAAAATGTATTTATTTCCATTTTCCCATTAGGGTTAGGGCTAGGGCTAGGGTTAGGGCTAGGGTTAGGGTTAGGGTTGGGGCTAAAGTTAGGGTTAGGGTTTGGATTACTTTTACGGTTGGGAATAGGGTTGGGATTAGGCTTAGGGGTGTGTCTGGGTTAGAGGTGTGGTTAGGGTTACCGTTGGGATTAGGGTTAGGGGTGTGTGTGGATTAGGGTTTCAGTTATAATTGGGGGGTTTCCACTGTTTAGGCACATCAGGGGCTCTCCAAACGTGACATGGCGTCCCATTTCAATTCCAGCCAATTCTGCGTTGAAAAAGTAAAACAGTGCTCCTTCCCTTCCAAGCTCTCCCGTGCGCCCAAACAGGGGTTTACCCCAACATATGGGGTATCAGCGTACTCGGAACACATTGGAGAACAACTTTTGGGGTTCAATTTCTCCTGTTACCCTTGGGAAAATACAAAACTGGGGCTAAAAAATAATTTTTGTGGAAAAAAAAATATTTTTTATTTGCATGGCTCTGCGTTATAAACTATAGTGAAACACTAGGGGGTTCAAAGCTCTCACAACACATCTAGATGAGTTCCTTAGGGGGTCTACTTTCCAAAATGGTGTCAATTGTGGGGGGTTTCTACTGTTTAGGTACATTAGGGGCTCTGCAAACGCAATGTCATGCCTGCAGACCATTCCATCTAAGTCTGCATTCCAAATGGCGCTCCTTCCCTTTCGAGCCCTCCCATGCGCCCAAACGGTGGTTCCCCCCCACATATGGGGTATCAGCGTACTCAAGACAAATTGGACAACAGCTTTTGGGGTCCAATTTCTCCTGTTACCATTGGGAAAATACAAAACTGGGGGCTAAAAAATAATTTTGGGGGGAAATTTTTTATTTTTTTATTTTCACGGCTCTGCGTTATAAACTGTAGTGAAACACTTGGGGGTTCAAAGTTCTCACAACACAACTAGATAAGTTCCTTGGGGGGTCTAGTTTCCAATATTGGGTCACTTGTGGGGGGTTTCTACTGTTTAGGTACATTAGGGGCTCTGCAAACGCAATGTGACGCCTGCAGACCAATCCATCTAAGTCTGCATTGCAAATGATGCTCCTTCCCTTCTGAGCTCTGCCATGCGCTCAAACGGTGGTTCCCCCCCAGATATCAGGTATCAGCGTACTCAGGACAAATTGGACAACAATATATAGGGTCTAATTTCTCCTGTTACCCTTGGAAAAATACAAAACTGGGGGCTAAAAAATAATTTTTGTGGAAAAAATTTTTTTTTTATTTGCACGGCTCTGCGTTATAAACTGTATTGAAACACTTAGAGGTTCAAATCTCTCACAACACATCTAGTTGAGTTCCTTAGGGGGTCTACTTTCCAAAATGGTGTCACTTGTGGTTTTGTTTTACTGTTTAGGTACATTAGGGGCTCTGCAAACGTAATGTGGCGCCTGCAGACCATTCCATCTAAGTCTGCATTCCAAATGGCACTCCATCCCTTCCGAGCCCTCCCATGCGCCCAAACGGTGGTTCCCCCCCACATATGGGGTATCAGCGTACTCAGGACAAATTGGACAACAACTTTTGGGGTCCAATTTCTCCTGTTACCTTCGGGAAAATACAAAACTGGGGGCTAAAATATAATTTTTGTGGGAAAAAATTTTTGTTTTATTTTTATGGCTCTGCATTATAAACTTCTGTGAAGCACTTGGTGGGTCAAAGTGCTCACCACACATCTAGATAAGTTCCTTAGGGGGTCTACTTTCCAAAATGGTGTCACTTGTGGGGGGTTTCAATGTTTAGGCACATCAGTGGCTCTCCAAATGCAACATGGCGTCCCATCTCAATTCCTGTCAATTTTGCAGTGAAAAGTCAAACGGCGCTCCTTCCCTTCCGAGCTCTCCCATGCGCCCAAACAGTGGTTTACCCCCACATATGGGGTATCAGCGTACTCAGGACAAATTGCACAACAACATTTGTGGTCCAATTTCTTCTCTTACCCTTGGGAAAATAAAAAATTGGGGGTGAAAAGATCATTTTTGTGAAAAAATATGATTTTTTATTTTTACGGTCCTGCATTATAAACTCCTGTGAAGCACTTGGTGGGTCAAAGTGCTCACCACACATCTAGATAAGTTCCTTAGGGGGTCTACTTTCCAAAATGGTGTCACTTGTGGGGGGTTTCAATGTTTAGGCACATCAGTGGCTCTCCAAACGCAACATGGCGTCCCATCTCAATTCCAGTCAATTTTGCATTGAAAAGTCAAATGGCGCTCCTTCGCTTCCGAGCTCTGTCATGCGCCCAAACAGTGGTTTACCCCCACATATGGGGTATCGGCGTACTCAGGACAAATTGTATAACATCTTTTGGGGTCCATTTTCTCCTGTTACCCTTGGTAAAATAAAACAAATTGGAGCTGAATTAAATTTTGTGTGAAAAAAAGTTAAATGTTCATTTTTATTTAAACATTCCAAAAATTCCTGTGAAACACCTGAAGGGTTAATAAACTTTTTGAATGTGGTTTTGAGCACCTTGAGGGGTGCAGTTTTTAGAATGGTGTCACACTTGGGTATTTTCTATCATATAGACCCCTCAAAATGACTTCAAATGAGATGTGGTTCTTAAAAAAAAATGGTGTTGTAAAAATGAGAAATTGCTGGTCAACTTTTAACCCTTATAACTCCCTAACAAAAAAAAAATTTGGTTCCAAAATGATGCTGATGTAAAGTAGACATGTGGGAAATGTTACTTATTAAGTATTTTGTGTGACATATCACTGTGATTTAATTGCATAAAAATTCAAATTTGGAAAATTGCGAAATTTTCAAAATTTTCACAAATTTCCATTTTTTTCACAAATAAACGCAGGTAATATCAAAGAAATTTTACCACTATCATGAAGTACAATACGTCACAAGAAAACAGTGTCAGAATCACCAGGATCCGTTGAAGCGTTCCAGAGTTATAACCTCATAAAGGGACAGTGGTCAGAATTGTAAAAATTGGCCCGGTCCATAACGTGCAAACCACCCTTGGGGGTGAAGGGGTTAAACATATGAATGGAGAGTACAAATATATTTCTATTGATCTTTTTACAGCTATAATAGGCATGCAGTGATGGTAAGAGGGCATCCTGGACGACTACAGGACAGAAGACTTAATCATCATCACAGTTGGCTATTCTTTGTAAGAGCAGTGAGATTTTGTAATGGTTGATTCATCAGACAAGTACAAGGAAGGCCTGGATGCCTTTCTTGATAATTGTAATGTTACAAATTGAAATGTTAATCCAGAAAGCAGCCATTTGTGGAGTTGGGAAGAATTTTATCTCCTAATATGGGTAATTAACATCTGCCTCATGAGGTTTTTGTCTTGTTCTGAATAAACATGTTAGGTTATAGACTGAACTGTACAAAAACAACACATATTTGCATTTGCAGTGACCCATACTACAAAACTAAATGAGTATTTCTTCTCCTTTATCCTCATTGTTTCATAGCATTTAAGACTGAAGGTAAAAATAAATCCATTGAGTTCAATCTATATTAAAAAGCATTACATTTTTTTTAAAAAATTATGCCATTATTTCTGTTTTTATCAATCTTGCCTAAAAAAATAAAAAGTGATCAAAAAGTCATATGGATCACAAAATAGTAGCAATAATACTACAGATCATTACGCAAAAAACAAACCCTCATACAGCTCTGTAAACAAAAGATGAAATGAAGATCAGTCAGAGTTGTTTTTTTTAATTATTTTTCTTATGTAAATATAGTAAAATACAAAAAAGGCATACATTGTGCATCACCATAACTTATATCAACAAGCAGAAGAAAGTCAATGTCAATTAAACTGTAGCGTGATGTCTGTAAGGCTGGTTTCACATTAGTGTTTTGAGGAGCTGCGGAGGGCTGCGGACTTCCTCAGTGAAGCCCCGCCCTCAGCCGCTAGCTCCGCCTACTTCTGCATGCGGTCTGCATGCGGCCTGCGCACTTATCTTTAACATTAGGTACGCAGGTCGTGCGGCTGTATGCGGATGCTTCCGCATACGTTGTTTTGACGACGCGGCGACCAGCGTAGAACGCAGCTGGTAGCAATTTCTTTTTTTCTCCGCATCATCAAAACGACGCATGCGGAAGCATCCACATACAGCTGCACGACCTGTGTACCTAATGTTAAAGATAGGTACGCAGGCCGCATGCAGGCCTTATGCAGAAGTAGGCGGAGCTAGCAGCGGAGGTGCCGTCGAGGGCGGGACTTCACGGAGGAAGTCCGCAGCCCTCTGCAGCTCCTCAAAACGCTAGTGTGAAACTAGCCTAAAACATACAGTTAAAAAACAATTGCAGTTTTGATGTTTTGTTTATGCGTTCCAGCAACAAAAAAATAAAAAATTGAAATGAGAAAAAAATCAAAAAATGAAACAGAAAAAAGTAGTACTTGCTCTGCAAAAAACCCTCCTACGCTTCCATAAGAAAGTTATGGTTATTATAATATAGTGCAAAAATTAATTATTTTTTTCCAGTTATAATGTTTGGTTTTAAAGTAGTAAAAAATATAAATTAGGTATTGTCATGATCGTATTGACAATTGTCTATTCTCACAAGCAAAGTTTTTGCAGTGCTTTTGCACAGTTTATTTTTTCTGCAGAAAAGAAGCTTAGTTTTACAGTACCAGCAAAAGCTATGAGATTTCACAAATCTCATGCACACATTTGTTTTTTTTTATCCTGACATTTTTCACCCATAGAAAGCAATGAGAAAGTGCAAAAAAATGAAAAAAATGTTGCTGCTGTTTTATAGCAGCATTTTTTTGCTGCGTTTTTGGTGACTAGACCTAACTTCATTAAATGTACAATGTAGACAATTTACACTAGTAATCTGCACAAAAAAGGCAGAAAAAAGTTACCAAAAAATCAGCAAAAACTGCATTTTGAATGCAGCATTTTTACTGGGAAGAATGCAGGTTTTGGTTGTACAAAAAATTGCTGCATGTGAACATAGCCTTACAGCCGTTTAAAAAAAAAAATCCTTTCACTATATATCACAGTTTTGAATATCTCACAGCTTTTTCTCATGTATCAACATACCAGTTTGTGCCACTGTAAAAAATTGGAGGTATTTAAAGGTAGAATATGTGCTTTATCAGTTTAGAGGTGTGGTATTACGAATCCCTAAAACATAGCACAATGGACATTTGAATATACAGTATATGTGTATTCATATCAACCCATGCTATGGCTCATACTCACTTGCGAGAAATACGTCCGAATCTCGCAGGTTGAAACCCTGCTCTGGCGCCGGCACTCCAGAGCAGAGCATGCAGCTCCATGTATAGCTGTGCGGCAGCACACTCCGCTCTGGAGTGCCGGTGCCAGAGCAGGGTTTTAACCTGCGAGACTCTGACGTATTTCTCGCAAGTGAGTATGAGCCCTAAAACTTTATTAGTAATTATTCTACTTAATGAATGGTGTTCAAGAAAAATGTGAACAACTGCTATAATTGCTGTTTTTCTTAATCTCATCTAAAAAAATAAATAACTGAAAGTACATGAAAGTAAATGTAGACTTACCAATGAATGCAATAACTGGAGAAAGAAGTCATAACCACATTTCCAGAATCCTCGCTGACATCAACTTAATTTCTTCTCTTCTATTAAATTGTGCTTGCACTGCCAAAAGGGGTTTATCCAGATTTATGCAAATAGCAAGAAGTTATATCACGATGGACAGTAATGCCTGGAAACTATTTTCTTGACTGTCGTAATTTTAATCCTTGTGGATATAACTATTTCAGCTATTAGATTTATGGCATATTTCCAGCGATGTGATAATTTTCATCAGTGCATTACATTTCCCTCGTTTCTGCTACATGACCTTAATGCATGTGCTGACAATTTTCCTTTCTTTGACTTTTGGCCACCACTCTCTTATTTCAGTTGATGTCTGAGTTTGACTGACTACTGAGATGCTTAGATATAATCAACTTTTTTACACCATGGGTTATTCATTATCAAGAAATCTAGCTCTGGTTAATATGTGTTTAGTTTAACAGCTACAAAAACACAGATCCGAAGGCTTTGTGCCTGTGAATTGTGCTGAATGTTACGTATTGTAGAATAGAAATCCTTCAGTTCAGCACGGAATATGAAATACAAATCTAGTTGAACAACATCCAGTATGTATGTAAATAACGTCCCACGTAAGACAAATATAATAAATGTCTGTCTTATATAAAGCTCACCCCATTTCGTGGCACAATGCCATGTGTATTATACTATTTTCTCTACAATTTTAAAGCAATGATCTTTATCCAGGTGTCTACAAATGTTGGAAAATACTTGAGATGAGAAGTCAAGGCTCATACTTATTTGTGAGAAATACAGATGAGTGCAATCTGATAAAAAAAAATTGGATTGTATTCTAGCCAATGTTAATCTATGAGTGCCTGCTCATCAGTGAATTTTTTTCTCAGCTCAGACCGGAGTGAGTAAAAAAAAAAATCACAGCATGCTGCGATTGTTCTCATATCTCGGACAAAACTAACCAATGCATGTCAATGGGTGCGGGAAAAAAATCACACGTCTGATTTTTACACACCCATGTCTTTGAAAACCTGACATTTGATCTGCCATGCACAGTAAAATCACAGCATAACCCGACAGAATAGAATAGCTAGAATAGATATATATATACATAGAATAGATAGGTATGAAGATGTCAGTGACATATATAATTAGTACAGTGCTTGTGTAGCTTACTGTACATGTATTTAATTACTAAAAAAATTATTTTCCGAAAAAACTGGCGTGGGGTCTCCCAAAATTTTATTAACAAGCAGAGGGAAACCTACAGCTGGGGTCAGATGTTTATAGCCTGGTAAGGAAGTGATACAAATGGAGCTTCCCAAGCTATTAATATCAGCTCACAGCTGTATACTTAGTCTTTACTGGTTATTTGAATAGGGGACCCCCTTTAAAAATTATGTAAGGTTCCCCTATAATTAATAGCCAGCAAAGTCTAGACAGACAGCTGCGGGCTGATATTAATAGCCTAGGAAGGGGCCATAGATATTGGCCCTGTCCCAGACTAAAAACATCAGCTCTCAGCCATTCCAGAAATGGTGCATTCATAAGATGCACCAAGTTTGGCACTTAGCCTTGTTCTTCCCACTTGCCTTGGTGCGGTGGAAAGTGGGGTGCTAGCATTGGTATTGATGTCACCTTTGTATTGTCAAGTGACATCAAGCCCAGGAGTTAGTAATGGAGAGGCATCTATAAAATGCCCACATTACTAACCCCATAGTCAAATGTTTTTTAAAAAAGCACCCAGAATAAAGTCCTTTATTTGAACAAATGACACAAACTCCTTTATTGACTCTAAATTAACCAAAAACACATATACTTACCATACACCACGTAAAAGAATAACAATAATAATATTCATCACCGGTCTGCCGAGAAGATAATAATTAAATTTTCCCGCGATACCTCTAGTTTTGCTACATCTAGATGGCAGGCTGCATTATTGCATGATGTGTCTACACAGTCTGCCATTCCGCATAGACACTGAGCTGCCCTTGCTTGCTGAGCGCCTCACAGTGGCGTGTTAAAGTTGAGCGGAGTGCATTCCGTCAGAAAGATTTTGTTGCAAAATAGAGTCAGAAATAACATTTTCAGGAAAAAAGAAACACATTAATTGCCATAAATCTGAGAAGAATAAAATATGATGCAACCATGAACCTATTATTCTCCAGTTCTGTCATGTCCCAGAACTACAACCTTCCAGGAGTGCCTAGGAGTAAAAGGTGTTCAGTGCTCAGAGACATGACCAAGGTAAAGAAGACTGAAACCTGACCACCACTGATCAAGACACAAAAGTAGAAATGTCACGTTTAGAGATGAGCGAATTGCTTTTGAAAAACAATTGCCAATTTCAAATTCGTCACGAGCATAGCGCATTAAGATTTCTGTTCGCTTTCACAAGCATTTTTACTCAAAGTTGTCAAAATTTGTTCACATTATGGTAAATCATCATGTTTCCACAAATGTTTTTGTTATTACTGTGGCTAGGAGATTAGAGGTGCGGTGCACTCTACTTTCTTTTTTTCATAACTTTATGTGTGTTGATTCCAGCAGTCAATCAGGGCGCAGAAACCATCCATAACGTCATGACACAAGGTCTACTGAGATAGACTGCCGAAGTCACATGTCCCTGGCCATATAAAAAGCAGACATCTTGCTTTGCTGGCACCATTTGCTCAGTGTCACAGTGCAAAGATGTCGCTCCTGCGCTAGTGCTGGTGCTGAAAGTGAACTTGTCAGTTAAATAGATAGGATCCTGTCCTGTCTGAAATCGATCTTCAAGCATTGAAGTAGATTGTGTAAAACCTGTGTGGCAGTCTCCAGAGGCCTCGTTTGCTACTCCAAATTGTGTTAAAACTGTGGTTCAGTAGCAAATCAGAAGCCCAGATTTCCACTTAAAAATCGTTAGGCCTAATATTGTGCTGCTGCCACGGGGCCCAATTAGCTACTCCAAATCGTTTGTGATAAAAAATGTGTTTCAGAGACTTTTCAGAAGGCCAGATTTCCACTAAAAAGTCATTAGAAATAATATTGGGGCGCAACATGGAGGGCCAATTAGCTAATCTAAATAATTTGTGATAAAACTGTGTTTCTGTAGCAAATCTGAAGGCTAGATTTCAACTTAAAAATATTTCGATATAACAGTTTTGTTCAGGCCCATTAAGAAAATAAATAGTGATTGTTCATTTAGTGACAGGTGACTGACAGCTGTGGGCTTAAGGCTGTGAAACAGCAGGTTACAAGAGGGGAACGCTACTAACAACATGAGTGGGAAAAGGCGAGGTCGTAGTGGATGGGGGAATAGGCTTGGTGTTCAACCTGTAAATGGGTTAGGTGTTAATGTGAAGGAAAGTTCAACTGAACAAATACCGTTTAATCCTATCCAAAGACCACTGACAACATCTGTTACTGGCTGGGCTATTCGACTCCCTTTCTAGGGTGCACAGTGGTACGCCTTGTAGATGAAGCTCAGAAAGAGCATGTGCTACAGTGGATGGCAAGCGCTGCATCAAGTGTTCTCTCCTCCTCTTTCTCCATCTTAACATCACACACAGTACCATCCTTAGAGGTGGCACACTAATCACCCTTGTTTCCCTGTGCATCAAAAATTTCCAAACGCCCAACTGATTATGGGGAACCTCAGATTGGCCATTCTGCAGAGCAGTTCACACATTCTATTCCATGGGCATCAGAGGTCTGCTCTGATGAATCACAGAATCCAGAGGAGGAAATCATCTGCACCAATGGAAAAAATGTTTTCATGTTGGATCCGGGGCCGTATGAAGCAGGGTCGGAACAGAATCCAGACCTTCTTAACCAGACGTTAGCCACTAAGGGTGAAGGTGATCCTGATAAGACTCAGATACCAGAGGTGACGCGGGTTGTACTGTGTTGTCAGGGCAGGAAGAGGAGGAGGGTGACACTCAGGGTGAGGAGTGTGAGATGACGGTGAGGTTGTAGATCCCACTTGGTGTGAACCCAGAGGTACGCAGCTGACTAGCTCAGCAGAGGAGGTGGAGGAGGAAGATGAGGAGGTTACATTGTGGCTTCCCACACAGACACAAAGTGATGCAATCACAAGCAGTGCATCATCAGCTACAACTCTGACTGTGGCCAGCACTGGTTACAAGTGTGCAGTTTGCAGGGTCAGCAAGGGTTGCCTTGCCTGGGCCTTTTTTGAGACCGCAAATGAATACCCAACACAGGTTATCTGTCAAATTTGCAGAAATAAACTGGAGGCAAAAATTGCAATAATTTGACAACTACATGCATGAACTGGCACTGCGCTAAAATGTGGTCTAGCGGGCCTCACCAACCATCGGCCCTCCCATCCACCCCATGTGCTGCTTATTCATTCTCCATCACCATTCCAAGTCTTCTCACACAGGTATCCAGCAGCAGAAACTACCTACAATTGTTCACCCACCATAATCAGGGTGAGTGAGAGCCACTTAGCTGTTACAGAAGTAGACATGATTGCTGTTTTGCATCACCTAGCACAACACATTTTTCTCAATCCACCATAATATCTCTGCCTGCACCTCACAGTCCAGTAGTTTGTCCTGTTCTCCATACTCTGCCCTCTCTCAGCACTCAGTCCTGAAGTTGTGGACACGTAAATAAATGTTTCCTCCTACACATGGCAAAGCTAAGAGCTTGAACTCCACCACCTCAAACCAATTGGCCACGGAAATGCTGCCTTTCCACCTGGTGGATACAAACGGTTTCAGAAAGTTGATGGCAGTCGCACTCCCCCAGTGCCAGTTGCCCAGTTGATATTACTTCTCTAAGAAAGCTGTGCCTGCGCTACACCAGTATACCGCCGACAACATCACCCATTCCCTGAAAAAAATCTATCTTTGCCAGGGTGCATTTCACCACTGACACATGGATGAGCAAACATGTGCAGGGGCGTTACATCTCACTGACTGGACACTAGGTGACTGGTGGCTGTGGGGGCAGGTGGTAAAGGGACTGCTCCACAAGTCTTTGAGTGCCCAAGCCTTGCGGAACAAACCTTTGTATCTAACAGTTCCTCCACTGCTTCTACCTCCTCCAAATCCTTTAAGGCCTCCACCTGTGCCCTTAAAGGGAACCTATCACCCCGTTTTTTTCGGTATGAGATAAAAATACTGTTAAATAGGGCCTGAGCTGTGCATTACAATAGTGTAGTTTGTGGACCCCGATTCCCCACCTATGCTGCCGAAATACGTTACCAAAGTAGTCATTTTCGCCTGTCAATCAGGCTGGTCAGGTCGGATGGGCGTGGCTTCTTCCCCCAGATATTGCGTAGTTTTCCGTTGGTGGCGTAGTGGTGTGCGCATGTCCAAGGTCCCCAATCCTGCACGGGGGGGTGAAAATAGCAGCGATGTCCGTTATTCCATTGGTGGTCGGTGGGCGCGGCCATCTTCCTTTGGCCGCGCGTGCGCAGAAGCGGCGCTCTGCTGGCCGCGGCTTCAGGAAAATGGCCGCGGGATGCCGCGCGTACGCAGATGGAGATCGCGGCGGCCATTTTCCTGAAGCCGCGGCCAGCAGAGCGCCGCTTCTGCGCACGCGCGGCCAAAGGAAGATGGCCGCGCCCACCGACCACCAATGGAATAACGGACATCGCTGCTATTTTCACCCCCCCGTGCAGGATTGGGGACCTTGGACATGCGCACACCACTACGCCACCAACGGAAAACTACGCAATATCTGGGGGAAGAAGCCACGCCCATCCGACCTGACCAGCCTGATTGACAGGCGAAAATGACTACTTTGGTAACGTATTTCGGCAGCATAGGTGGGGAATCGGGGTCCACAAACTACACTATTGTAATGCACAGCTCAGGCCCTATTTAACAGTATTTTTATCTCATACCGAAAAAAACGGGGTGATAGGTTCCCTTTAAACTCTATCTTAATCAGACACACGTTCCAACAGTGCAGATAGAATCTTCCCCACTTCCCTACTGCTCAGCCATGGCTTACTTCAATCAGGCAGTGTTTAAATTAATATGCTTTGGAGATCGCAGTCACACAGCTCAAGAGTAGTGTACAGGTATCCAGGCTGAGTTAGAGCAATGGCTGTCTCCACTTAACCTGGAGCAAGGGAAGGCTCAGTGCGATAACAGTGCAAACCTGGTGGTGTCTCTATGCTGTGGCAACCTCACACACATGCCTTCATAGGCTCACATGCTCGATCTGGTGGTACAGCAATTTCTCTATCACTGTCCTGGCCTGGATGCGCTGCTGCAGAAATAGTCACTGTGTGCTCACTTCTGATGATCGCACCCCGCAGGTCATCATGTTGCATCGCTACAGATGTCTTTCGGCCTACCGGTTAACCATTTGATTAGCAATGTTGTGACACAGTTTTGAAATGACTACTAAGATTTATAGCGTTGACAATGCAGTAATCAGCATCTCTATACAGATCATTTACATGCTGGAGCACACTTTGAATAGTCTGTGAGAGGAGGTGATTGTCCCAGAGAAAGAGGTGGAAGCAGATCAGGATGCGCTCAAATTTCCGGACTGTCAAGGGGGTGCTATGTGATCAAGGGGGTTCATGGTACCAGACAAACTGTTTGTGAAGATGCAGGAAGAAATATAGAAGAATAAGGTCATGGAAGCACAACAGTTAGGAGATGAAAAGGATAATGATCTGCTTTGTGTGGTCTATGGTGGGAAGGGAAGGAGGAAGCAACTTTGAGTGTTACCCCACCACCAACACACCATGGACTTGGACTTCATGGAAGCCCCAGACACATGAGTGCCTTCTTGCTGCACTATCTTCAACACGATGCCTGCATTCTTAAGGTTAGAAATAGTGCTGACTACTGGGTTGCCACTCTGTTAGATCCATGGTACAAAAATACATTTAGCCAGATACTTCCCTCATGGAAAGGGATACACATATGCTGGAGTATCGAAACATGCTTGTAGACAATCTTAAGAGTGGTTTTCCCCAAGACAGCAGTAAGGCACACAGTGTCCATCCCAGTCCAAACCCGGGAATGGTAAGGCGTCATCACAAAACCATTGTCAGCAGCTGCGTAAGTGGCATAAGCAAATTCTGTGAGTTTTTTTTAGACCAGCCCATGCACCAGCAAAACAGAGTACAAGTCTAACACATTGTGAACGACTGGAGAGGATGGTGCTTGAGTATCTGGAGCTCAATATCAATGCCATTAGGGGGAGTTTGGACCCTTTTGAATTTTGGTCTTCAAAAATGGAAGAGTGGCCTGAGCTCACTTGTCATGCCTTTGAGGTTTCGTCATGCCCAGCAGCCAGCGTTTTCTAAGAACGTGTCTTCAGCTCTGTTGGTTTTGTCCTAATGAATAAGCACATATGGCTGTACAATGAAAGTGTAGATGGCCTATTTTTTATCACAATGAACAAGTCATGGATTTCCAATGACTTTTACACCCCAGTTGCAAGATTGGGCAGATTAGACGATGGTGTAGTTTTTAGTGTCATCTATTGATCTCGCATTATTGCGGTCTGTGCCATCTTTGCGGTGTCTTCTGTGCCTGCTGTTGCTACTGATGTTGATGTTGCAAACAATTTTTTTGAAATGTGGAGACTCCAAGTTGGGTCTCCATCTGGAAGGTTGCCTGTATTAGAAGGCGTGTCAGAGGCCTATTATACTGTTTCTACTCTGTGGAAATTGATGCCAATTTAGTGCTGTGTGACAATTATTTTTTGAAATCTGGAGACTCCAATTTGGGTCTCCATCTGGTGGGTCGCCTGTTTATGTAGTGCTCCCAGACAGGCAGACCTGTACTCAATTTCAGTCAACTATCTGTGTTACTTTCCTTACATTTTTGTACCAATAGTACTGTATAAAACTGATGTTTGTGCCACCTGAATGTGTCTGGAAAAAAAAGGTGTTGCATGAGGTATCAGGGCTCCCAGATAAGAAGGCTTACACCACTCCATTAGCCACCACATCTTAATTGAAACTTCATTTCAAAGCTCTAAATGCTGGCTGAGATCCTGATAACTCATTCTCGGCAAATGGCTTACTTCTGCTGTGCCATTATCAAAGTTCTACTGTAGGTAAATTGATACCATGTTTCCTGTTGTCTGCCCCTAATTTGGGGAAATATTTCTACTCTAAGTTGGGTCCTTTCATGTGTGGTGCCTGTTGCAGTATGGCTCCCAGACTGGCAGGTCTGCACTTACTTTTAGTCAACCACCAGTGTTATTATCCTTTCATTTTTCTAACATTAGTGGTCTACCAAACTGATATTTGTGCCACCTGAGTCTGGCTGGGAAAAAAAATTGAACTGTTGCATGAGATATCAGGGCTCTCAGCACAACCGGCCTACACTGATCTCTCATCCACCTTGTCTTAATTAAAACTTAAATTCAAAGCTCTAAATGCTGGCCCAGACCTTGATAACACATGCATGGCCTATTGCTGTCTGCTGCTATGCCATTATAAAATGTTCTTCTGTGGGATAATTGATCAGTCACCTACCTGTTTTACTATCCTTACATTTTCTACCAATAATAGTCTATGAAACTGATGTTTGTGCAAACAAAGTGTGGCTGGGAAACTAAAAAAAAATTTAGCTGTTGCATGAGGTACCTGGGCTCCCAGCAAGGAAGGCTTACATGACTACCTTTGCCACCGCGTGTTAATTGAAACTTCAATTCAAAGCTGTAAATGCTGTCCCAGACCCTGATACCTCATTCATGGCCCATGGCTGACTGCTTCTATGCCATTATAAAAGGTTCTACTGAGGGTCAATTGATCAGTCAGTCAACTACCTGTGTTACTTTCCTTACATTTTTCTACCAATAGTACAGTATGTAACTCATGTTTGTGCCACCTGTGTATGGCTAGGAAACTAAAAAGAATGAGCTGTAGCATGAGGAGTCATGCTTCCCAGATAAGAAGGCTTACACCGCTTCAATAAGCAACAGGTCCTCATTGAAACTTCAGTTCCAAGCTGTAAATGCTGGGCCAGACCCTGATACCTAATGCATGGCCCATGGCTAACTGCTGATATGCCATTTGCAAATTTCTACTGTGGGTCAAATGATACCAGTTTGTATGGTGTCTACCCCTAATTTTAACTGTTTGGGAAGCTTTTTGTCACCCCTTAAGGTGTAGTGCATATGTTTGGTTTGGCTTCCCATTGAATCTAATGGCGTTTGGGTACATTTGTCGAACCGTTTGGCTAACATGTTCAGCGAACGTCTAATCATTCAGCCAATCGAACCAAACTGAACCTTAAAAGGTTTGCTCATCTCTAGTCAAGACTGGGCCAAGAAGTAACTGAAGAGTAGTTTTTAAAGGTTTTATGGACTGATAAGATGAAAGTGTATCTTGTTAACCCCTTCCCGACCTGTGACGCCACGTAGGTGTCATGAAAGTCGGTGCCAATCCGACCTGTGACGCCTATGTGGCGTCATGGAGGGATCGCGTCCCTGCAGATCGGGTGAAAGGGTTAACTCCAATTTCACCCGATCTGCAGGGACAGGGGGAGTGGTACTTTAACCCAGGGGGGTGGCTTCATTCCCCGTGGCTACGATCGCTCTGATTGGCTGTTGAAAGTGAAACAGCCAATCAGAGCGATTTGCAATATTTCACCTATGAAAACTGGTGAAATATTACAATCCAGCCATGGCCGATGCTGCAATATCATCGGCCATGGCTGGAAACCCTGATCTGCCCACTGCCACTGATCACCTCCCCAGTCCTCCGTCCTGTGCTCCGCTCCCCTCCATCCGCCTGTCCGCTCTCCCATCCTCCTGTTCGCTCCCCAGTGTTCCAATCCCACCACATACTTACCTAGCCTCCCGGTGTCCGTCCATCTGCTCCATAGGCGCCGCCATCTTCCAACATGGCGGGCGCATGCGCAGTGTGCCCGCCGAATCAGCCGGCCGGCAGATTCGTTCCAGGTACATTTTTGAGCACTGTGATAAAACCTATCACAGTGATCAAAATAAAAAAATAGTAAATTAACCCCCCCTTTATCACCCCCATAGGTAGGGACAATAATAAAATAGAGAAAATATATTTACTTTTATTTTTCCACTAGAGTTAGGGTTAGAACTAGGGTTAGAACTAGGGTTAGAACTAGGGTTAGGGTTAGGGCTAGGGTTAGGGTTAGAGTTAGGGTTAGGGTTAGAATTAGGGTTAGGGTTAGAATTAGGCTATGTGCACACGGTGCGGATTTGGCAGCGGATCCGCAGCGGATTGGCCGCTGCGGATTCGTAGCAGTTTTCCATCAGATTTACAGTACCATGTAAGCCTATGGAAAACCAAATCCGCTGTGCCCATGGTGTGGAAAATACAGCACGTAAATGCTGCGTTGTATTTTCTGCAGCATGTCAATTCCTTGTGCGGATTCCGCAGCGTTTTACACCTGTTCCTCAATAGGAATCCGCAGGTGAAATCCGCACAAAAAACACTGGAAATCTGCGCTAAATCCGCAGGTAAAACGCAGTGCATTTTACCTGCGGATTTTTCAAAAGTGGTGCGGAAAAATCTCACATGAATCCGCAACGTGGGCACATAGACTTAGGGTTAGGGTTGGAATTAGAGTTAGGGTTGGAATTAGGGCTAGGGTTGGAAATAGGGTTAAGATTAGGCTTGTGGTTGGGGTTATGGTTAGGGTTAGGGGTGTGTTGGGGTTAGGGTTGTGGTTAGGGTTGGGATTAGGGTTAGGGTTGGGATTAGGGTTAGGGGTGTGTCGGGGTTAGGGGTGTGTTAGGGTTAGGGTTGTGATTAGGGTTATGGCTAGAGTTGGGATTAGGGTTAGCGGTGTGTTGGGGTTAGTGTTGGAGTTAGAATTGAGGGGTTTCCACTTTTTTGGCACATCAGGGGTCTCCAAGCGCAACATGGCGCCACCATAGATTCCAGCCAATCTTGCGTTCAAAAAGTTAAATGGTGCTGCCTCCCTTCTGAGCCCTGATGTGCGCCCAAACAGTGGTTTACCCCCACATATGGGGTACCCGCATACTCAGGACAAACTGGGCAACGCCTATTGGGGTCCAATTTCTCCTGTTACCCTTGCAAATATAAAAAATTGCTTGCTAAAACATAATTTTTGAGGAAAGAAAAATTATTTTTTATTTTCACAGCTCTGCATTATAAACTTCTGTGAAGCACTTGAGGGTTCAAAGTCCTCATCCTACATCTAGATAAGTTCCTTGGGGGATCTAGTTTCCAAAATGGGGTCACTTGTGGGGAGTTTCTACTGTTTAGGCACATCAGGGGCTCAGCAAACGCTACGTGATGCCCGCAGACCATTCCATGAAAGTCTGCATTTCAAAACGTCACTACTTCCCTTCTGAGCCCCGACGTGTGACCAAGCAGTGGTTTACCCCAACATATGGGGTATCAGCGTACTCAGGACAAAATGGACAACAACTTTTGGGGTCCAATTTCTCCTGTTACTCTTGTGAAAATAAAAATTGAGGGCTAAAAAATATTTTTTGAGGAAAGAAAAATTATTTTTTATTTTCACTGCTCTGCGTTATAAACTTGGGGGTTTAAAGTGGTCACCACTAGTGTTGAGCATTCCGATACCGCAAGTATCGGGTATCGGCCGATACTTGCGGGTATCGGAATTCCGATACCGAGATCCGATACTTTTGTGGTATCGGGTATCGGTATCGAAACAACATTAATGTGTAAAATAAAGAATTAAAATAAAAAATATTGCTATACCCACCTCTCCGACGCAGCCTGGACCTCACCGAGGGAACCGGCAGCATTGTTTGCTTAGCCGTGACGTAATTTCAGGTCCTGATGCCTATTTCTGCATTCAGAACCTGAAATTACGTCACGGCTTGCTGTGATTGGTCGCGTCGCGGTCACATGGGCGGCACGCAACCAATCACAAGCCGTGACGTAATTTTAAAAATGCGCGCGTCTCCTGCCTTCCGTGACGTCACGGCTTGTGATTGGTCGCGTCGCCCATGTGACCGCGACGCGACCAATCACAAGCCGGAACGTAATTTTAAAATCATGAATGCCTAGAATTAGGCATTGAGGACCTGAAAATTACGTCACGGCTTGCTGTGATTGGTCGCGTCGCGGCCACATGGGCGGCACGTGACCAATCACAAGTTGTGACGTCACGGAAGGAAGTAAAAGCGCGCATTTTAAGCAAACAACGCTGCCGGTTCCCTCGGTGAGGTCCAGGCTGCGTCGGAGAGGTGAGTATAGCAATATTTTTTATTTTAATTCCTTCTTTTACACATTAACATGGTTCCCAGGGCCTGAAGGAGAGTTTCCTCTCCTTCAGACCCTGGGAACCATGAGGGATACCGTCCGATACTTGAGTCCCATTGACTTGTATTGGTATCGGGTATCGGTATCGGATTAGATCCGATACTTTGCCGGTATCGTCCGATACTTTCCGATACCGATACTTTCAAGTATCGGACGGTATCGCTCAACACTAGTCACCACACATCTACATTAGTTCCATATGAGATCTAGTTTCCAAAATGGGGTCACATGTGGGGGAGTTCCAATGTTTAGGCACACAGGGGCTCTCCAAACGCGACATGGTGTCCGCTAACGATTGGAGCTAATTTTTGATTCAAAAAGTCAAATGGCACTCCTTCCTTTCCGAGCCCTGCCGTGTGCCCAAACAATGGTTTACTCCCACATGTGAGGTATCCGTGTACTCAGGAGAAATTGCCCAATAAATTTTTAGGATCCATTTTATCCTGTTACCCATGTGGAAATGAACAAATTGAGGCTAAAATAATTTTTTGTGAAAATAAAAACTACTTTTTTATTTTACGGATCAATTTGTGAAGCACCTGGGGGTTCAAAGTGCTCACTATGCATCTAGATAAGTTCCTTGGGGGTCTAGATTCCAAAATGGAGTCACTTATGAGGGAGCGCCAATCTTTAGGTACACAGGGGCTCTCCAAACGAGACATGGTGTCCGCTAACGATTGGAGCTAAATTTGTGGATTTGTCATAGAAGGTTTTGTTAGAAATAAGATTGTGCTTCTCAGGCACATTGCGCCCTAACACATATTCTCTCTCTTGCTTCAGCTTTTCTTATGAAATGGTGAGGAGAATATTTGACTTGTCAAATACCCTTCATGTTGAGCAAGTGCAAAATATACTGCTTGATGATGAGACAGACCCCTTACAGCTAGAAGATTTAGGGGAAGAAAGTGACATTGATTCAGAAGATGATGTGGAAGAATGTCCAGATGTGTCTGATACAGATCAGGATGGAGAGAGTGAGGAGGATGCTCAAGACATAGAAACATATTACTTTTTTGGTTATTAAACATTTTTTTTCCACCTGATTATGTGTATTCTCATTTTTTACATTCCTATTAAGGTAACTGATCACTTTTAGAGCATTGAAATTTTAAAAAAAGGAAAATATAGCCAATTTTCTAGCCTGTGCCGGACAGGCGCAATGCCCCTAAACTCGTTATGAAACATATTGCCCATGATGGAGGGTTAATTACATTTAGAACTGAGGAAAGGGCAATTTGAAACCGCTTTGCTATCTTATAGTCTTCTCCTGCCTTGTTGGCCTCCACCTTTTTTATTTTCAGGGTGATAAGCAGCTGCTTAGAAGAACTGATGGCTGCTGTTACTTGGCACAAGGTTAGAGGAGGCTGACTTTTTATAAGGCTGTGTGAAATTTGCATCACCTGGCCTTTCCTAATGATGATAGCGAACAAGGTATAACCCTAGCAGACTAACTAAGGTCTGACACCTTGGTCAAAGTTATCTGAGCACACAAATCTCTAAGGGTGCTCTAACTTTTACATCGGCCTATTTTGCTTGTTGTCATTTTTAAAATGTAAAAGATGACTACCATACAAAGGAAATACAGTGGGTTCGGAAAGTATTCAGACCCCTTTAAATTTTCACTATTTGTTTCATTGCAGCCATTTGGTAAATTCAAAAAAAGTTCATTTTTTTCTCATACACTCTGCACCCCATCTTGACTGAAAAAAAAAACAGAATTGTAGAAATTTTTGAAAATAATAAAACTGAAATGTCACATGGTTATAAGTATTCAGACCCTTTGTGTTAGGTGTCAAGTTCCCACCTATGCACAGGGGGAATCTCGAACCATCTCCACCGCAGTCTCCCATTCTTCTCCAGCCGCAGTAGAGTCTGCTCAGCGGAGACATCGGTCCCAGCATCTAGCTCAGGCTGATACTGGACGACTGGTTACTACTGCCCTTCCAGGCTCTGTCCTTGTAGCCAGCAATGTTCAGCAGCAAGCAGGTCTATCTGGGACTAAGTCCTGCTTTTCCCATACTGAGCATGCCCATGGGACGACCTCCCATTGGAGGTCGGGGGGTCACATGCTCAGGTCCTGTTGCAGCTCCTATTTGTCCATCTGGAAGGTCTTGTACCACTTCCGCTATAAAAGGTTCGCCATGCGCTAGTGTACATTTGAAAATGTGTGTCTCTTGATGAGTGCAAGTCGTTTTTAATCATCCCCTCCCTTGTGTATGATTGCTCGCGTAAGGTGGATGTCTGCTATCTAGCACCCGGCTTAGCTATCAGCATTAAACACACGAAACAGCGTCTAATTGCTGTGACTGCCAGTGCGGTGCTGTGCGCTATTAGAGCGCTTTCCTATCCCAAGTCTGGGTGGTTAGTGGCGTCCGTCAGAGCGGCACAGCACGCACTCTTGTGCATTTAAGTTATATTTTCAGTTAGGCCGGGGTCACACATGCGTGTTTTACGTACGTAAGAGCGCAAAAACTACGTACGTAAAATTCGCATTACATACGGCACAATGCTTCTCAATGGGGCTGCTCCTATTAGCCGTATATTACGGTTCAGTATTATACGGCTTTCTACGGCCGTACAAAATCGCAGCATGCTGCGTTTGTCAGCGTATTGCGCAAATAATACGCCAATGAAAGTCTATGGGGGCGAGAAAAATACGGATTCCACACGGACCTGCAGTGTGACTTGCGAGAAATACGCAGCGGTGTTAGTGAAAAGTCGGTAATTCAATTGCCGGCTTTTTCCTTCTCCTTCACAAACCCGACATAATATGAGACATGGTTTACATACAGTAAACCATCTCATATCCCCATTTTTTTTGCATATTCCACACTACTAATGTTAGTAGTGTGTATGTGCAAAATTTATGCACTGTAGCTGCTAAAATAAAGGGTTAAATGGCGGAAAAAATTGGCGTGGGCTCCCGCGCAATTTTCTCCGCCAGAGTGGTAAAGCCAGTGACTGAGGGCAGATATTAATAGCCAGGAGAGGGTCCATGGTTATTGCCCCCCCTGTGGCTACAAACATCTGCCCCCAGCCACCCCAGAAAAGGCACATCTGGAAGATGCGCCTATTCTGGCACTTGGCCACTCTCTTCCCACTCCCTGTAGTGGTGGGATATGGGGTAATGAAGGGTTAATGCCACCTTGCTATTGTAAGGTGACATTAAGCCAGATTAATAATGGAGAGGCGTCAATTATGACACCTATCCATTATTAATCCAATTGTAGGAAAGGGTTAAAAAACACACACACACATGATTAAAAAGGATTTTAATGAAATAAACACAGCGGTTGTTGTAATAATTTATTGTTCTCGCAATCCATTTGCAAACCCTCGCTTGGCAAAATAATAAACGCACAATATACATACCTTCTGATGTCAGATCACGTCCCACGATGTAATCCATCTGAAGGGGTTAACTAATATTACAGGCAGGAGCCCTGCTAATGCAGCTGTGCTCCGTGCCTGTAATCCCCGGCGAATGAATGAAATGTAGGTCATTGAACTACATTTCCTTCAGTCGCGGTGATGCGCCCCCTGGTGGATGTCCTCATATGACCTGGAGCGTGGGAAAAAGTTCCCAGGCTGCAGTTCATGAGAACATCCACCAGAGGGCGCCTCACCGCGACTCAATGTAAGTATAGATCACTGCTTTCCTTTCAGCACCCGGGGATTACAGGCACGAGCGAGTGGTTTATCGCAGCTCGTGCCTGTAATATTAGTTAACCCCTTCAGATGGATTACTTCGTGGGACGTGACGTTTCAGCAGAAGGTATGTATCTTGTGCGTTTATTATTTTGCCAAGCGAGGGCCTGGAAATGGATTGCGAGAACAATAGATTATTACAACAACCGCTGTGTTTATTTCATTAAAATCCTTTTTAATAATGTGTGTGTGTGTGTTTTTTAACCCTTTCCAACAATTGGATTAATAATGGATAGGTGTCATAATTGACGCCTCTCCATTATTAATCTGGCTTAATGTCACCTTACAATAGCAAGGTGGCATTAACCCTTCATTACCCCATAGCCCACCGCTACAGGGAGTGGGAAGAGAGTGGCCAAGTGCCAGAATAGGTGCATCTTCCAGATGTGCCTTTTCTGGGGTGGCTGGGGGCAGATGTTTGTAGCCATGGGGGGGCAATAACCATGGACCCTCTCCTGGCTATTAATATCTGCCCTCAGTCACTGGCTTTACCACTCTGGCGGAGAAAATTGCGCGGGAGCCCACGCCAATTTTTTCCGCCATTTAACCCTTTATTTCAGCAGCTACAGCGCTGAAATTTTGCACATACACACTACTAACATTAGAAGTGTGGAATATGCAAAAAAAAAGGGGATATGAGATGGTTTACTGTATGTAAACCATGTCTCATATCCTGTCGGGTTTGTGCAGGAGAAATGAAAAGCCGGCAATTGAATTACCGGCTGTTCACAGATATCGCGCTGAATGAAATCTAAATACAGAATATATATATATGTGTCTCAATGACATATATATATATATATATATATATATATACTGTATATATGTTTTCCCTAACATTTGAGCACATAAATCCATTAGTTGTCGGTTTTGCAAGCCTGCGCGAAAATCTCGCAGTACGGATGCCATACGGATTACATACGGAGGATGCCATGCGCAAAATACGCTGACACACCCTGACTACGGATCAATATTTTGGGAACATTTCTCCGTATTACGGCCGTAGTATGGACGTATAATACGTGGCGTATTGTCTTACGCCAAGTGTGACTCCAGCCTTAATCTGAGACGCCAGTTGCGGTGTCGAGCGCAAGTGGTCTGAATGCACTCTAATCCTGTGTCTTGGGATAGAGTCCTGAGACTCCTTGCTTGGGTTTTTGGTGCGGTACCGTGGCCCTGTGATGCAACAGGGTTTGTTTCCTTCACACTGGGTGAAGTTAACCCGTGTGTGTATCCACATTGTACCGCCATATAGTCCGTCATTGCTCAGCAGCAGGTTCCATCTCTGCATGGAGGACCCTGGACTGCGAACGCACCTATACCATCTGTCTTATAATTTGGTGCATTCCGCTAGCCCTAGCATTACACTAGCGCCAGGGTCTGGCTAGTAATGATGGACAAACAGCAATCCTTGCAGTACATCCAGCAGCTGGAGGGTAGGTGGGCGGCTCTCGAGCGCACAACCTCAGCTGTGGATGTAAATGCAGTCGCTGTTCAGGCTGCTAGCGTGGCTGCAGCAACCTTGTCCACTGCCACCCCTGTTCCGACTCTATCTCGCCTTCCGCTGCCAGAAAAATTTTCTGGTGATAGTAAGTCTTGTAGGGGTTTCGTGAGTCAGTGCTCTATACATCTTGAGCTTCTGGCCTTTCGTTTCCCCTCAGAGTGGGCTAAGGTGGGGTGTATTGTGTTTCTCCTGTCAGACAGGGCGTTGGAGTGGGCTACACCGCTGTGGGAGCGTGGCGATCATGTGGTGCAGAGTGCTTCGTTGTTCCTGAACACTCTGAAACAGGTCTTTCTAGGACCTCGTGTCACCCATGATACGGCGCTCCAACTGTTGGCATTGACTCAGTGCCCATCCTTGGTCAGCCATTTTGCCGTCCACTTTTGCACCCTAGCATCTGAGCTGGAGTGGTCGGATAAATCCCAATATTTTGGAGGGGGCTGGCTGACCATGTGAAGGACGCTCTGGTCACTAGGGAGATTCCCGCCACACTGGAGGAGTTAATAGCAGTGTCCACTCGTATTGACCTCTGTTTTCACGAGCGGAGGTTAGAGCGAGCCCAGTGTAGGCAGAGGTTTCGGCGGGCTCCCACCTTCGCCAAACCTTTGGAATCTCCAGTCCAGGCTCCTGAGTCACATGAGACCATGGAAGTGTCACGAGCGGGATCTAAGTCCTGGACCGCTCGTGCACTCCAGGTTTGTCATGTTTGCCAGCAGTCAGGACATCTTTCCACCAGATGTCCCCAGCGGTCGAGGAAGCGTCAGCGTCTAGTGGTAGTAGGTGGAGGTACACTAGACACGGCGATGTTTGCCTCCAAATTGTCCTTTAAGGGGACAATTACAATAGACTCATTCACTCACTCAGTAGAGTTCTGCGTGGATTCTGGGGTGGAGGGCAATTTTATGTCTTCTGCCTTCGCCCAACGTCACGCAAGACCCCTGGCAATGCTAGCTCAACCAGTAACTGTACAAGTGGTGAATGGGTCAACACTGCCCTCACAGATAACACACCAGACCATTCCTTTCACTCTGTCCTTGTCGCCATCTCATCAGGAGATTATATCTCTACTCGTCATTTCTGAGGGAATTGATGAGATCTTGTTAGGGATGCCTTGGCTACGGTATCACTCTCCTCATATCAAGTGGTCCACAGGCAGAAATTTAGGATGGGGTGAATCTTGTGGGGGTAGATGTCAGAGGGAAAGTGTTCAGGTTGATACAACTGAGGTACCCGCAGATTTATCCTCTCTCCCCAAGCAATATTGGCCTTATGCATACGTGTTCTCCAAAAGGACTGCGGAGACCCTTCCGCCTCACTGCCCCTATGACTGTCCTATTAACCGCTTGCCTGGTGCTGAGCCTCCCCGGGGTTGAGTCTATCCGTTGTCTCTCCCGGAGATGGAGGCAATGTCACAGTATATCCGAGAGAATCTGGCAAGAGGATTCATTAGGAAGTCAGTGTCACCTGCAGGGGCTGGGTTCTTCTTCATACAGAAGAAGAGTGGAGAACTGCGTCCATGCATAGACTACAGGGGTCTTAACGCCATCACCATTAAGAATAAGTACCCACTACCCCTGATATCTGAGCTTTTCGATAGGCTACAGGGAGCAAGGGTATTTACTAAATTAGATCTGCGAGGTGCTTACAACCTCATTCGCATCTGTGAGGGGGACAAATGGAAGACGGCTTTTAACACCAGGAATGGGCCCTATGAATATCTGGTGATGCCCTTTGGGCTCTGTAATGCCCCTGCCATTTTCCAAGACTTTGTAAACGACATCTTCCGGGATATGCTTTCCACCTCAGTCGTAGTATATCTGGATGATATTCTCATCTACTCTCCAGATATAGACTTCCACCGGAGAGATGTTTGCAAGGTCTTCGACCTCCTATGGGCTAACTCCCTCTTTGCCAAGTTGGAGAAGTGTGTGTTTGAGCAGGAGGCCTTGCCTTTCCTTGGCTATATTATCTCTGCCCAGGGATTGGCTATGGATCCTGCCAAGCTACAGGCTGTGATGGACTGGCAGGAACCCCATTCTCTCAAAGAGGTGCAGCGCTATATGGGGTTCATTAATTACTATCGCCAGTTCATTCCCCACTTCTCAACTTTGGTAGCTCCCTTGGTTGCCCTTACCAAGAAGGGGGCAAATCCCAAGTTGTGGTCGGAGGAGGTCTCCAAGGCCTTTCTCTTGATTAAGTCACACTTTGCTAGCGCTCCTATCCTACATCGCTCCAATGTAGATAAGCCATTTATTATGGAAGTGGATGCCTCATCCGTCGGTGCTGGAGCAGTCCTCTTCCAAAAGGATGCTCAAGGTCGGAAGCATCCTTGCTTCTTCTTCTCTAAGACCTTTTCACCAGCAGAGAGGAATTATTCCATCGGGGACAGGGAGTTGCGAGCTATGAAGTTGGCTTTCTCAGAGTGGAGACATCTTCTGGAGGGAGCTCGCTTTCCCTTCCAGGTGTTCACAGACCACAAGAACTTGGTGTATTTACAGACTGGCCAGCAGCTAAATTCTCATCAGGCTAGATGGTCCCTGTTCCTCTCCCGGTTCCATTTCACCCTCCATTTTCTTTCCGTGGACAAGAACGTTTGTGCTGATGCTCTCTCTCGCTCTGTAGTGTCATCAGAGGAGGAGGAGGAGGAGCCTCGGCTTATTGTCCCTTCAGAGAGCCTGAGAACTGTGGCCCGGTTTTGCTAGAGTCTGTGCCCCCAGGCAAGAATTTCGCTCCATCTAATTTGCGACCGGAGTTTCTCTTTTGGGCTCACTCGTCCAGGGTGGGTGTACATTTTGGGACCAAGAGGACATCTGAGCTCTTGGCAAGGACGTACTGGTGGCCGCATATGGCTTGTGATGTCGCAGCCTATGTTCGGGCATGTGTCTCCTGCGCCAAGTACAAGTCTCCTCGGAAATGGCCAGCTGGGTTGCTTTACCCCCTGCCGGTGGCGGACAGCCCCTCGGAGATGGTCGGGATGGATTTTGTGGTGGGCTTACCCAAGTCTCGTAGCTGCACCATTATCTGGGTGATCACTGACCATTTTTCTAAAATGGTCCACTTGGTGCCTCTTCCACGGCTACCTTCTGCACGGGCTCTGGCTGCGTTGTTCATCAAACATGTCTTTCGCCTACACGGTATGCCGGACAAAATTGTCAGTGACCGGGGTCCCCAGTTTGCGTCTCGATTCTGGAGAGAGCTTTGTCGTCTACTCATTATTGAGTTAAATCTCTCTACGGCATATCATCCCAAGACTAATGGGTTGGTAGAGAGGGCCAACCAGACTCTGGTCACATATCTACATCATTTTGTTTCTGCCAGGCAGGATGACTGGGCATTCTTGCTACCGTGGGTGGAGTTTGCGCTTAACAACGCCGTAGCCGATTCCACCAGTCAGACTCCATTCCTCCTTAATAACGGCCAGCATCCGCGTGTCTCTTTGCCCATGCCCGTGTATTCCGCTGACTCCAGGGTGGCAGACTGGGCTGTGGAGGCACGGGACATTTGGGACCACACTCAGCATGCCATTCGGGCCTCCAAGGAGAGAATGAGGTCCTCCGCCGATGCTCATCGGCGCCCCGCTCTGACCTTTGCTCCTGGCAACTTAGTGTGGCTCTCCGCCCGTAACATCAGGCTGCATGTTGAGTCCACTAAGTTTGCACCTCGCTACTTGGGTCCCTTCAAGGTCCTCGAACAGGTTAACCCTGTGGTCTACCATCTGGCCCTTCCTCCACGTCTAGATATCACCGACACCTTTCATGTGTCCCTCTTGAAGCCCGTATACATGTCCCGGTTTTCTGAGTCATCTGCCGGGACATCGGGTTTGTCTACGGATGATTTCGAGGTGAACGCTATTTTGGGGTGCAAGGTGGTACGTGACAAGAAATTTTATTTGGTGGACTGGAAAGATTATGGCCCAGAGGACAGGTCTTGGGAGCCTGCTGAGCGTAGCGAGGTCCTAGGAGGGGGGTAATGTTAGGTGTCCAGTTCCCGCCTCTGCACAGGGGGAATCTCGAACCATCTCCACTGAGGTCTCTGATCTTCTCCAGCCGCAGTGGAGTCTGCTCAGCAGAGATGTCGGTCCCAGCGTCTAGCTCAGGCTGATACTGGATGACTCGTTACTACTGCCCTTCCAGGCTCTGTCCTTGTAGCCAGCAATGTTCAGCAGCGAGCAAGTCTTTCTGGGACTAAGTCCTGCTTTTCCCATACTGAGCATGCCCATGGGACGACCTCCCACTGGAGATCGGGGGTCACATGCTCAGGTCCTGTTGCGACTCCTATTGGTCCATCTGGAAGGTCTTGTACCACTTCCACTAAGAAAGGTTCGCATGGCCGCTCGGCTATGCGCTAGTGTACATTTGAAAACGTGTGTATGATGATGAGTGCAAGTTGTTCTTTAATCATCCCCTCCCTTGTGTATGACTGCTCTCGTAAGGTGGATGTCTGCTATCTAGCGCCCGGCTGAGCAATCAGCATTAAACACACGAAACAGCGACAAATTGCTGTGACCGTCAGTGCGGCGCTGTGCGCTATTAGAGCGCTTTCCTATCCCAAGTCTGGGTGGTTAGTGGCATCTGTCAGAGCGGCACAGCACGCACTCTTGTGCATTTAAGTTATATTTTCAGTTACTCTGACACCCCAGTTGTGGTGTCGAGCGCAAGTGGCCTGAATGTACTCTAATCCTGTGTCTTGGGATAGAGTCCAGAGACTCCTTGCTTGCGCTCTAGGTGCGGTAGCGTGGCCCTGTGATGCAACAGGGTTTGCTTCCTTCACACTGGGTGAAGTTAACCCGTGTGTGTATCCACTTTGTACTGCCATACAGTCCGTCAATGCTCAGCAGCAGGTTCCATCTCTGCACGGTGGGCCCGGGCTGCGAACGCACCTATACCATCTCTCTTATAATTTGGTGCGTTCCGCTAGCCCTAACATTTTGCTAAGACACTTTTAAGTCACATGCTGTCCACTTCATTGTGATCTTCCTTGAGATGGTTCTATTCCTTCATTGAAGTTCAGTTGTGTTAAATTTAACTTATAGGACTTGATTTGTAAAGGCAAACACCTGTCTATATAAGACCTCACAGCTCACAGTGCATGTCAGACCAAATGAGAATCATGAGGTCAAAGGAACTGGCCAAGGAGCTCAGAGACAGAATTGTGGCAAGGCAGCACAGATCTGGCCAAGGTTACAAAAGAATTTCTGCAGTATTCAAGGTTCCTAAGAACACAGTGGCCTCCAAAATCCTTAAATGGAAGAAGTTTGGACCACCAGAAGTCTTCCTAGACCTGGACCTCCAGTCAAACTGAGCAATCGTGGGAGAAGAGCCTTGGTGAAAGAGGTAAAGAAGAACCACAAGATCACCGTGGCTGAGATCTACAGATGCAGTAGGGAGATCAGTCAGTGTTATAAAGATTGAGACACAGTCATGTTCAACTTTCAAATAAACAACTTTACTGTTTCTCAGCACATTCATATTCTTCACAGCATTATCAGTAGGGCTCATATTACACATGACTCCTTCTTTCCCTGCATTTTCCTTTCTGTCACACAGCACATCCCCAGGTTGGACCGTACCACACGGTTCCTCAGAGTCCTCTCAATTCAGCTCTGCAATGGTTAGTCCTCCCTTGGCCTGTTTCACACTAGACAAGGGAATTCCTGTCTCCGAAGCTACTTGCCACTTGGCGAGCGACCTGCCTCTGGTACTGTGCATTGTGGTGAGTCTGGTGACCCGATGTACTCCTGTTTCACACTCACTGCATCTGGGAGTTCCCTGAGTGGCCGCTTCGCCATGGTACTGAAGGCATCTGCCCAAGCTATAAGCTGCTACATCATGGAGCTATATGTGCCCCCGTTCTGTTGCTGCTTTTGTCTTGCTTCTCCTTTCCTGCTAACTGACCTTTGCTGCTCCAGCCCGATGCTGTGGATGGCTGGGCTTCTCTCTTAATAAACGTTGCTGGGTTGTTGCTATTGTCCTGGGCACTCAAGCCCATATGGACTGTTTGGGTGCCTGTCCCTTCTAACTCCAATGAGGAAATTCCCCCTCTCTTAACTGCAGCTGACCCCTCCTACATTAACTAGTACCTATCCATGTGGAACTCCTGTCTAGTACTATGTACACTAGTCTAAGGTACTCCATCTAGTGGGCAAACTTTATTACACGCTTTCCCTATGTAACAAGCAAACCAAATTTCATTATATACATTTAGCAGATTAAAGGATAAGAAAGACAATATAACATTATACATATCGGGAACAAGGCATGGTACACCTAATCTTGTAGTAGTACCATTATATAACACGGGTAATACACTAAATCGTTTAGCAATACCATCATATTTTATCCAATACACGAACACTGTTAACGTACGGCACGGGACGGGAGAGAGAAAGGAAAAGGTACAAATATATACCATACCCCTACATTTCCCCTTCCCTTTAATTTGGTCGTCCCTGACTAAGTACCGCCTAAATCTTTATTTTTACAATTTATACTCCTTGCAGGGAGGCAAAACGAGGTAGTCCTAATGTTAATAAATGTGACTCATCGTGAGTCAAGTCCACAAGAAAATTGACGCAGCACAGTCTGTGTTGCAAGAACATAATACTGGTTCACAGTCATGCAGGTGCTGTTCACTAAATGCAATCTCATCCAGTGAGTTAACACAGACATGTACAACATGACCAGTGCATGGGGTCTGTAGTCCTTGGGGATGAACAACTTACCTTGAAGAGAGCACAGTTTCAACCTTTTCACAAAAAGACCAGTACATTAGGTCAACAGTCCTTGAGGGGAAGACATCCACTTCCATTCACTTCGGGCATTGCCCTTTAATGTCAGGTGCACTGCCTGTTTCCGGAAACCGTCCATCGCTGCAGTCGCACAAAAAGTCAAAGCTCAGTCAAGGTGCGGGTTCCCCACTTAACAATGTCAGAACTTTGTGCACCACTGTTCTGGTGCTGCAGGGCTGCTTTGCCGATCGGGATGCAAAACAGTCCCGCATATCGAGTGCAACCAGCACTAACTATGCATATTTTCAAAATTTAGCTGGAGTCCATTTTTTCAGCGGCACCCGTCCTGTGTCGCATGGTCTCCATTACAGTCAGGTGCTCGTGCTCGAGCTGCCGTTGACTCTGCAGCTGCAGTCATCAGAGGTGGCCATTGTCTGGCCGGGGCATCCCTAGGCTGCACATTGGCCGGATGATCAGGTTCTGTGTTGGCCGACTCAACACACGCACACAGTCCCGGTTCTTCCTCCTGTCGAGTTACAGCAACCGCAAAGAATCCCCAGGGGCCATCTTCCCAGTAAAAAGTGACCCAGTCATCTACTTTTAAGGGCCGACCGAATTTGACCGAGGCAGAGTTCACATACACCTTCATGCTGGTGTTATCCTCCTGGATAAATCCTTATCCGCGTTCCATGTCTGTGTAGATCAACTGCCCGCTGGTGCGCAGTCCGGCCATAGCGCCCCCTCCCGGTTGTCTCAACGCTGCTCACACCTCCTTTTCCCATTGTTTCTTGAGGAAGATCTTTTGCAGATTAAAGGATAAGAAAGACAATATAACATTATATATATGGGGGAAAAAGAAATGGTAATACACCTAATCGTGCAGCAGTACCATTATATAACAGTGGTAATACACTAAATCATGTAGCAATACCATCATATGTTAGCCAATACACAAACGCCGTTAACATACAGCATCGAGATGAGAGAAAGAGAAAGGCAAAGGTATAAACATATTATATCATACCCCCTACACTTACAAGGGCAGGCCAAGTCCACAGCCCCCCCTGATGTGAACATGACCTAGACTAGCCCTGCATGCCTCCAGAGGCTTTTCTGTCTTGTTTTGTCTTCAGACAAGGACATATGCATGCTCAATAACCATGAGTGGGCTCAGTGTCACATTAGTATCTATTTAATAGATGTAACTAGTATGGCCATACTAGTTACATCTGTTACATAGATACTATGCATCCGGAAGCACGCAGGGCCATTATTACAGGATGGGGGACATTATTACAGGATGGGGGACATTATTACAGGATGATGATCAGCACAGGGGACTTTATTTTGAGGAGGAGCCAGGATGTGAGCTATTATTACAGGATAGGGGACATTAGTACAAGACGGGTGACATCATTATAGGATAGAGGACATTGTTAGAGGATGGGCACATTATTACAGGAAGAGGGTGACCAACATTCCAGTCAATGTCCTAGTATAAATTTTGAACCGAGTCCTACAGAAATCTACTTACACTACTGCTTTGTTGCATAATAATTTTGCAAACTAATATTTGCTCAATAATTATGTACACAGATATTCACCCAAGAAAGAGAAAACCTACGTTTTACTTATTTAAATATGCAGGTTTCAGATTTATGAGCCATTTGGATTGCTTGACTGTCGTTGTCGTTGTTCTATACTATAATTGATAAATAAAACATTGCCTAATAATTGTGCACACAGTGTAAACTCACACGTTGCATATTTGGTGTAGCTTTTCAGCTCGGAATTGTGTGCAGAAAATTTGCAGAAATATGTAGCACTAGTTAATTAGAGGAAATATCAACAGATTTCTTCTATGCATTTCTGAAAATATCTTCACAGAAACGTTCAGTGGTGCGAATTTTAAAATTTGCAGCATGTCAAACACTGTTTGCAGTGGAAAGGGTAAACTCTTCACCAAATCCACAACACAATCTGAATGTATCATGATTAGTGTTGAGCATTCCGATACCGCAAGTATCGGGTATCGGCCGATACTTGCGGTATCGGAATTCCGATACCGGGATTCCGATACTTGCCGCGTATCGGATACCGGAATCGGAAGTTCTAAGATTCAAAAAGCAGAAATTCAGCCAATGAGATTGATTCCAAGTGTGGGCACATCCTGTTTAGCATGGAGGGCATGAAACTACTGGCAAGGCTGTGATTGGCTGGTGTAATGATGTCATGATGCAGTTTAAAAGTCGCTGGCGCCATTTTGCGATCACTCTGCTGTGAATTCAGTTAGTGACAGGACGCTGTTTGCTGACTGAGGGACAGTTTAGAGATAGCGATTTGCTTCTTTGTGCTTTCCAAAGGCTAATTTAGCAACCGCTGTGTTCACCTACTATTCACCTTGCTTTTGCCTTGTAGCGCTGTTTTCACAGCGATCTGCAGGGTCTGTGTGTGTGTGTGTGTGAGTGCAGCCCAGTCTCCAGTCTGAGTGCAGCCACATAGGCCATCCATAGTTGGTTGTATTCAGTTCAGGGAGGGTGGTTCATTGCCTCATACTGTTCCTTTTTTTTTTTTTTTTCCCAAGTAGTGTAGTCTGCTGCTAATTTATTCAAAAAAATCCTATTAGTGTCTTTCCACCCGTCTCCAGCTAATTTGTGGAAAAACACTACATAGGATAAAGTAGAGGAGGGTTTTTGGGCCTTGCAGCGCCGTTTACGGCTGTCTGCACGGTCTCCGTGTGACTGCAGCTCGCCCTGTAATCTGTGAGCAGCTGTAGCCTGGTTGTCTCCAGCTCAGGGTTTTTCACTGCGTCATACCGCCAAATCAATTTTCTTTTTTTTCAAAGTAGTGTAGTCTGCTGCTAATTAATTTTAAAAAATCCTATTAGTGTCTTTCCACCCGTCTCCAGCTAATTTGTGGAAAAACACTACATAGGATAAAGTAGAGGAGGGTTTTTGGGCCTTGCAGCGCCGTTTACGGCTGTCTGCACGGTCTCCGTGTGACTGCAGCTCGCCCTGTAATCTGTGAGCAGCTGTAGCCTGGTTGTCTCCAGCTCAGGGTTTTTCACTGCGTCATACCGCCAAATCAATTTTCTTTTTTTTCAAAGTAGTGTAGTCTGCTGCTAATTAATTTAAAAAAATCCTATTAGTGTCTTTCCACCCGTCTCCAGCTAATTTGTGGAAAAACACTACATAGGATAAAGTAGAGGAGGGTTTTTGGGCCTTGCAGCGCCGTTTACGGCTGTCTGCACGGTCTCCGTGTGACTGCAGCTCGCCCTGTAATCTGTGAGCAGCTATAGCCTGGTTGTCTCCAGCTCAGGGTTTTTCACTGCGTCATACTGCCAAATCAATTTTCTTTTTTTTCAAAGTAGTGTAGTCTGCTGCTAATTAATTTAAAAAAATCCTATTAGTGTCTTTCCACCCGTCTCCAGCTAATTTGTGGAAAAACACTACATAGGATAAAGTAGAGGAGGGTTTTTGGGCCTTGCAGCGCCGTTTACGGCTGTCTGCACGGTCTCCGTGTGACTGCAGCTCGCCCTGTAATCTGTGAGCAGCTATAGCCTGGTTGTCTCCAGCTCAGGGTTTTTCACTGCGTCATACCGCCAAATCAATTTTCTTTTTTTTCCAAATAGTGTAGTCTGCTGCTAATTTATTCAAAAAAATCCTATTAGTGTCTTTCCACCCGTCTCCAGCTAATTTGTGGAAAAACACTACATAGGATAAAGTAGAGGAGGGTTTTTGGGCCTTGTAGCGCCGTTTACGTCTGTCTGCACGGTCTCCGTGTGACTGCAGCTCTATCTGTTGTCAGTTCAGCCCCCAAAAAATAAATAAATAATAAAGTTCACCAAACACACCAGTTACACCACTTTACATTTCTGTAGGCCACATTAGCTCATATTAAAGTCTAGTCCACACTTTAGATAATTAGTGCTTCTTATACCTGTTAGGAGGAGTTGCTCAGGAATAAGCACACAAATCCGTTAGTACTTTTCTGCTTATCTTTATCAGTCAACCAAGATGAAGAAGGCAGTGAGTAAGGCACGGGGGCGTGGGAGCCGTCGCGGAGCAGGGAGGGGACGTGGGGATTCTGTGCCTGCTGCGGGCACCGGTGACTCATCAGCACCCACTTTCACCAGGCAACAGTCGTTCATGCGAAGCTTTGTGTCCGAGCGCCGTACACCGCTGCTGCGTGAAGAACAAATTGAAGCTGTTGTCGGATGGATGGCAGCTAATGCATCAACTTCCATTAGTGCCACATCCTCTCAGACACAGAGCACTGGAGAGCAGCCATCTGTCTCTTCACCACCTGCCAAATTGCCCAGGCAGACAGAGAGCCCAGGACAGGAGCCGTCTCTACTTCTGTTCTCTGAATCTCTTGGCTTGGAAACAGGGGGCCAGCCAAGCAGCATTGGAGAAATGGAAGAAGAGGCAGGGTGCAGTGATGCCCAACAGCTTTTTCTGTCTTCCTCTGAAGAGGCGGGTGGGCCAGTGGCTCCGGTCACCACATCGCAGGCCGCATCAGCTGATGATGACACTCAGGTGCCACTTACTGGTGCGTGCTCTGCTGCTGAGACTACCCAGGAGGAGCAGTTGGGGGCAGAGGGTAGTGTAGATGATGAGGTCCTCGACCCATCTTGGCGTGAGGGACAGGAAGGTGGTGGGAGCAGCTCTGAGGAAGAGATTCCCCGTACGGCCCAAAGAGGGAGAGGGAGGGGGAAGACTGCGGATCCTGCAGCCTCCGCTTTGGCACCCGTTAGGAGCATGTCTCTTCCAAAAGCCAAAAAGGGCGCTCCCAAGACTTGCAGTGCCTGGTCCTTTTTTGACACAGTTGCAGATGACATTTGCTATGTCAGATGCAACGTGTGTCATCAAAAAGTCAAAAGAGGGAAAAATGTCAGCAACCTCAATACCTCCAACATGTGGAAACATGTGCGCAACAGGCACCCGGCGGAGTTAGAAAAACACACTGAAGAGGTAGGCCAACCAACAGCGGCAGCTACCACCTCTTCAGCTCGTGTTGCCTCTTCCTCTACCTCACACGCAGCTGGTTCGGCGTCCTCCCAGGATCGCCGTGGAAGAACCTCTGCCCCTGTTGTCCAGAGACCCGCTGTAATTCCACCCGCAGCGCCACTTTCCCAGTCATCCACACACTCCCAGCCCAGTCTACAGCCATCGGTAGTACAGGCATGGGAGAAAAGGCGGCCTTTCTCGTCAAACCACCCACGAGCACAGGCTCTGACTGCAGGCATTGCCAAACTTCTGTCACTGGAAATGCTGTCATTCAGGCTGGTGGAGACTGACAGCTTCCGTGACTTGATGTCATTGGCAGTCCCACAGTACAATGTGCCCAGCCGCTTTTACTTCAGCAGGCAAGCCGTCCCTGCCCTGCAGAAGCATGTGGAGGGACACATAAAACACGCGCTACTGAACGCCGTCAGTAGCAAGGTCCACCTCACCACCGATGCGTGGACCAGTCAACATGGACAGGGGCGATACCTTTCCCTCACTGCCCATTGGGTTAATGTCGTTGAGCCGGGTACAGACCGTGCGAGTGGCGCAGGACGTGTCCTGCCCACTCCAAGGATTGCAGGAATCCATTCTGTACGCATTGACTCCTCCTCTTACACCAGTTCCTCAGAATCATCGCTGCAGGAGCCGTCACAGTCCACCTCCACATGGACCCGTGATGAACGTGTACCTGTTACGACCGACATGAGCACAGCCGTGGCCAAACGTCAACAGGCCGTCTTGAAATTAATTTTCTTGGGGAATCGTAGCCACACAGCGCAGGAGCTCTGGAATGCCATCAAGCAGGAGAGCGATGTGTGGTTTGTGCCAGCGAATCTCCAGCCAGGCATGGTAGTGTGTGATAATGGCCGAAATCTGGTGGCAGCTCTGGGCCTCGGCAACCTCACTCACATCCCATGTCTGGCACATGTGCTCAATTTGGTCGTGCAGAGCTTTTTGAGGGACTATCCGGATCTTGATGCACTGCTGCACAAGGTCCGCCTAGAGTGTGCTCACTTGCGGCGTTCCAGCACGGCAAAAGCGCGCATTGCGGCTCTGCAGCGCCGACACCGCCTGCCGGAACATCGCATCATATGTGACCTACCTACCAGGTGGAATTCCACGTTACATATGTTGGAGCGGTTGTGTGAGCAGCAGCAAGCTGTAATGGAGTACCAGCTGCTTCAGGCGCAAAAAAGTCGCAGTCAGCGCCGTACAGACTTCACAACCACAGAGTGGGCCACTATGAATGACGTCTGCCAGGTTTTGCGTCCCTTTGATTATTCCACGCGGATGGCGAGTGCAGATGATGCACTAGTCAGCATGACTGTCCCCCTTATCTGCCTGCTTGAAAAATCACTGCAAGCGCTAAGGGATGATGTTGTGGAAGAGGTGGAGGATGAGGATTCACCATTTCCATCATCTTCTGGACAGTCAGCGCCACGTGGTTCCTCACAAACGCGTAGGCAGGGGACCGTTTGTGAGGAGGATGAGGAGGAGTCAATGGAGGAGGAAGACATCCGTCCAGAGGAGGGAGTTACACAATTGTCCAGTACTCAGTGTGTACAGCGAGGGTGGGGTGATGACGAGCGGGCAGAGATCACGCCTCCAGCAGGGGACAGCGTTTCTTGGGCAGTTGGCAGTCTGCAGCACATGGTGGATTACATGCTGCAGTGCCTGAGAAACGACCGCCGCATCGCCCACATTCTCAACATGTCTGATTATTGGGTGTTCACCCTCCTCGATCCTCGCTACCGGGACAACGTAGAAAGCCTCATCACACCGTTGAACCGGGAGCGAAAAATGCGGGAGTACCAAGACACACTGGTCAATTCCATCATCTTCTCCATTCCAACTGAGAGAAGTGCTGCTAGTGCATTCCAAAGCAGCTCAGTGCGTCCAGGCCGTGGTGGAGGCTCTGCACAAAGAGGGAGCAGAAGCAGTGCCTCTGCCCAAGGCAAGACCAGTATGGCCGAACTGTGGCACAGTTTTCTGTGCCCGCCACAAAAGTCTACACCATCACAGACGGCTCCAGTCAGCAGGAGGCAACGGTTCCGTCAGATGGTGACAGACTACATGTCTTGCCCTCTTGCTGTACTCCCAGACGGCTCTTCCCCTTTCAAGTTTTGGGTCTCAAAGCTGGATACATGGCCAGAGCTAAGCCAGTATGCATTGGAGGTGCTGTCTTGCCCTGCGGCCAGTGTATTATCGGAACGTGTCTTTAGTGCTGCAGGTGGTGTACTAACTGACCGTCGCATGCGACTATCCTCCGATAACGTTGACCGGCTTACTTTCCTGAAAATGAACAAGGCCTGGATCTCGCCGGAATTTGCCACTCCTCCTCCTGATTGAATAATTAGGTCACTGTATACGTTATCCAGGTCTCCTGTTGTGTTCATCTTTCTACCACCTGAACTTAAATTCCTGGGCTCCAACACCGCCAGTTGAGGCTCAGACGTGCCGTCTGCACAGTCAAAACATACGACCCAGTGTTATTGGGTTTCAGTAACGTCAGCTGATCCCCAGCTGTGTAGCCGGCAATGTGTCATGCGACCGCCACGCTGACACAACAACTGAAATGTAAGGGAATCTGTCCCCCCCCCCCCAAGGCGTTTGTTACTGAAAGAGCCACCTTGTGCAGCAGTAATGCTGCCCAAGGAAAAGGTAGCTATTTTTGTTTAGCTCCTTGCACACGCAGAACTTAACACTTATAAAATGTGTCCACTGATACCGTAAAACCGTCCCGGAGGTGGGACTTTCCTTCGTAATGTGACGCAGCCCAGCCGTCATTCCTACCCCCCCGGCGCCGCGCACCGGCTCCTCAGCGTTGTTTTATTCCGTCCAGGAGCCTGCGCTGTTATGTTATCCCGTGGCCAGGCACACTTAGCGCTGCCCGTCTTCTGGCATCATTTGGTGTCTGGATGGCTGCGCCTGTGCGGCCGCGCTGGCAGAGAGCCCGCCTCGCAGTGTCTTCTGATTTAATCCCACTGGGGGCCTGGGATCCATGGACATGCGCAGTGCATATCTGAACCTCCACCTCTCACTCATTTCCCTATGGCTTCTTCAGACTGTTCGGTGTCAGCTGGTCCCTAACAGCATGCCACGGCCGTGACACCGCACAGTCTGAAGAAGCCATAGGGAGATGAGTGAGAGGTGGAGGTTCAGATATGCACTGCGCATGTCCATGGATCCCAGGCCCCCAGTGGGATTAAATCAGAAGACACTGCGAGGCGGGCTCTCTGCCAGCGCGGCCGCACAGGCGCAGCCATCCAGACACCAAATGATGCCAGAAGACGGGCAGCGCTAAGTGTGCCTGGCCACGGGATAACATAACAGCGCAGGCTCCTGGACGGAATAAAACAACGCTGAGGAGCCGGTGCGCGGCGCCGGGGGGGTAGGAATGACGGCTGGGCTGCGTCACATTACGAAGGAAAGTCCCACCTCCGGGACGGTTTTACGGTTGCAGGGGACACATTTTATAAGTGTTTAGTTCTGTGTTTGCAAGGAGCATGATGAAAAGAGCCACCTTTTCCTTTTGCATCTTTTGTGCTGCACAAGCTGGCTCTTTCAGCTACAAACGCCTTGGGGGGGGGTTAAAGGTTCCCTTTCGACTTTCTCAGGCTTCGGCCTACATTGTGTTCCTCTGCTTTTCCACCTGTCCCTGGGCTCCAACACCGCTAGTTGTTGCCTGGTAGTGCTGTACGCACAGTCCCAACAGTCGCTCCTCTGTTATTGGGGTTCAGTAACGTCAGCTGTTCCCCTGCTGTGTGTGTGGCAATCCCTCCTACCTCCTCCAACCTCCTCCTCCTCCACCTGTCCCTGGGCTCCAACACCGCCAGTTGCCGTCCAGAAGTGCTGTACGCACAGTCAACAGTCCCTCCTCTGTTATTGGGGTTCAGTAACGTCAGCTGTTCCCCTGCTGTGTGTGTGGCAATCCCTCCTACCTCCTCCAACCTCCTCCTCCTCCACCTGTCCCTGGGCTCCAACACCGCCAGTTGCCGTCCAGAAGTGCTGTACGCACAGTCAACAGTCCCTCCTCTGTTATTGGGGTTCAGTAACGTCAGCTGTTCCCCTGCTGTGTGTGTGGCAATCCCTCCTACCTCCTCCAACCTCCTCCTCCTCCACCTGTCCCTGGGCTCCAACACCGCCAGTTGCCGTCCAGAAGTGCTGTACGCACAGTCAACAGTCCCTCCTCTGTTATTGGGGTTCAGTAACGTCAGCTGTTCCCCTGCTGTGTGTGTGGCAATCCCTCCTACCTCCTCCTACCTCCTCCTCCTCCACCTGTCCCTGGGCTCCAACACCGCCAGTTGCCGTCCAGAAGTGCTGTACGCACAGTCAACAGTCCCTCCTCTGTTATTGGGGTTCAGTAACGTCAGCTGTTCCCCTGCTGTGTGTGTGGCAATCCCTCCTACCTCCTCCAACCTCCTCCTCCTCCACCTGTCCCTGGGCTCCAACACCGCCAGTTGCCGTCCAGAAGTGCTGTACGCACAGTCAACAGTCCCTCCTCTGTTATTGGGGTTCAGTAACGTCAGCTGTTCCCCTGCTGTGTGTGTGGCAATCCCTCCTACCTCCTCCTACCTCCTCCTCCTCCACCTGTCCCTGGGCTCCAACACCGCCAGTTGCCGTCCAGAAGTGCTGTACGCACAGTCAACAGTCCCTCCTCTGTTATTGGGGTTCAGTAACGTCAGCTGTTCCCCTGCTGTGTGTGTGGCAATCCCTCCTACCTCCTCCAACCTCCTCCTCCTCCACCTGTCCCTGGGCTCCAACACCGCCAGTTGCCGTCCAGAAGTGCTGTACGCACAGTCAACAGTCCCTCCTCTGTTATTGGGGTTCAGTAACGTCAGCTGTTCCCCTGCTGTGTGTGTGGCAATCCCTCCTACCTCCTCCAACCTCCTCCTCCTCCACCTGTCCCTGGGCTCCAACACCGCCAGTTGCCGTCCAGAAGTGCTGTACGCACAGTCAACAGTCCCTCCTCTGTTATTGGGGTTCAGTAACGTCAGCTGTTCCCCTGCTGTGTGTGTGGCAATCCCTCCTACCTCCTCCTACCTCCTCCTCCTCCACCTGTCCCTGGGCTCCAACACCGCCAGTTGCCGTCCAGAAGTGCTGTACGCACAGTCAACAGTCCCTCCTCTGTTATTGGGGTTCAGTAACGTCAGCTGTTCCCCTGCTGTGTGTGTGGCAATCCCTCCTACCTCCTCCTACCTCCTCCAACCTCCTCCTCCTCCACCTGTCCCTGGGCTCCAACACCGCCAGTTGCCGTCCAGAAGTGCTGTACGCACAGTCAACAGTCCCTCCTCTGTTATTGGGGTTCAGTAACGTCAGCTGTTCCCCTGCTGTGTGTGTGGCAATCCCTCCTACCTCCTCCTACCTCCTCCTCCTCCACCTGTCCCTGGGCTCCAACACCGCCAGTTGCCGTCCAGAAGTGCTGTACGCACAGTCAACAGTCCCTCCTCTGTTATTGGGGTTCAGTAACGTCAGCTGTTCCCCTGCTGTGTGTGTGGCAATCCCTCCTACCTCCTCCAACCTCCTCCTCCTCCACCTGTCCCTGGGCTCCAACACCGCCAGTTGCCGTCCAGAAGTGCTGTACGCACAGTCAACAGTCCCTCCTCTGTTATTGGGGTTCAGTAACGTCAGCTGTTCCCCTGCTGTGTGTGTGGCAATCCCTCCTACCTCCTCCTACCTCCTCCAACCTCCTCCTCCTCCACGTGTCCCTGGGCTCCAACACCGCTAGTTGCCGTCCAGAAGTGCTGTACGCACAGAGCCAAACACCTCGCCAATGTGTTAGTGGGGTTCAGCACCGCCAGCTGTTCCCCTGCTGTGTATACGGCAACGTGTACTGCGACCGCCACGCAGACACAACAAGTTAAATGTAAGGGAACCTGACCCCCCCCCCCCCCCAGGCGTTTGTTACTGAAGGAGCCACCTTGTGCAGCAGTAATGATGATGCAAAGGGAAAAAGTGCCTCTTTTCGTGATGCTCCTTGCACATGCTGAACCAAACACTTATGAAATGTGTCCCCACACAGCGTTACACCGTCCGGTAGGTGGAACTTTCCTTTGTCGTGTGACGCAGCACAGCCATCATTTTTACCCCCTTGGCGCCGTGCGCCCCCTCCTCAGCGTTGTTTGAATCTGTCCCGGAGCCTGCGCTGTTAGGTTAGCCCTTGGCCATGCACACATGTTGCGCTGCCCGTCTTCTGACCTCATTTGGTGTCAGGCTGGCTGCGCCTGTGCGGGTGCGCTGCCCGAGATCCCGCCTCGCAGTGTCGTCTAATGTAATCCCACCGCGGGCCTGTGATCCGTGCCCGTGCGCAGTGCATATCCTCTCCTCTCACTCCCCTCCCTACGGCTTCTTCAGACTGTGCGATGTCAGCTGGTCCCTAATAGCATGCCACGGCCGTGACACCGCACAGTCTGAAAAAGCCGTAGGGAGGGGAGTGAGAGGAGAGGATATGCACTGCGCACGGGCACGGATCACAGGCCCGCGGTGGGATTACATGAGACGACACTGCGAGGCGGGATCTCGGCCAGCGCACCCGCACAGGCGCAGCCAGCCTGACACCAAATGAGGTCAGAAGACGGGCAGCGCAACATGTGTGCATAGCCATGGGCTAACCTAACAGCGCAGGCTCCGGGACAGATTCAAACAACGCTGAGGAGGGGGCGAACGGCGACAAGGGGGTAAAAATGATGGCTGTGCTGCGTCACACGACAAAGGAAAGTTCCACCTACCGGACGGTTTAACGCTGTGTGGGGACACATTTCATAAATGTTAGGTTCCGCATGTACAAGGACCATAATTAAAAGAGCTAAGTTTACCTTTTCCAGCATTAGTGCTGTACACAATGGCTCTTTCAGCTACAAACGCCTGGGGGGGGGGGGTTAAAGGTTTCCTTTCAACTTGCTCGAGTGCAGGCTTCGGCCTACACTCCGCTCCCCCTGCTCCTCCTGCTGACCCTGGGCTCTAACACCGCCAGTTTTTGCCCAGATGTGCTAGCTGCACAGAGAAAAACACCAGCCAATGTGTCAGTGGGGTCCAGCACCGCCAGCTGTTCCCCTGCTGTGTAGCCGGCAACGTGTCCTGCGACCGCCACGCAGACACAAGAACTGAAATTGAAGGGAACCTGTCCCCCCTCCCCCAGGTGTTTCTATGTTTTACAGCTACCTTGAACAGCAGTAATGCTGCATGTGTTCAAGGTGGCTCAGAAACTTATTCTCCTTGCCCATGTTGAAGTGAACACGTCTAAAATGTGTCCTCTGTGACCATTAAAACGTCCCTCAGGTGTGATTTGACTTTGTATTGACACACGCAACAAGCTCCTTGGTAACGCTGCCCGTCTTCTGGCATCATTGTTTGGCTGGCTGCGCTTCTGCGGCCGCCCTGACCCACACAACAGCCCTCGTTGTCTTATTTAATGGGACTGCGAGGGTGTGATTGATGGGCAGGATCAGTGCATCAGTTCGCCTGTCCCTCCTCTCCTTCCGCCTTCTTCGGACTGTGCGGCTTCATGGCCGTGGCATGCGATAAGGGATCAGATGACGCCGCACAGTCTGAAGCGGGTGTAAGGACCCGAGTGTGAGAGGCCAACATATGTGCTGCGCCAGGCCCTGAATCCCAGCCCCGCAGTGTTTTAACAATGTTAAGACACTGCGGGGCTGGGATTCATGGTCATCGCGAACCGCACCGGCCGACATTACATGATGCCAGAAGATGGGCAGCGCTAACGGCGCTAGGCCAGGGGATAACACGACAGCGCAGACTCCTGTACAGCAAATAACAACGCTCGGGAGGCTGCACCCAGCACCAAGGTGGGATTCTTGACACCTGTGCTGCGTCTCATTACAAAGGGAACTCTCGCCTCCATTACACAGTTTGACTGTATAAAGGGCTAAATGTTATACGTGTTCCATTCAGCGTGTGCAAGGAGAAAAATTACAAGAGCAACCTTTGACTTGCGCAGCACTGCTGCTGCATAAGCTGTGGCTCTTCTACTTTGTAACCCCTGAGGGGGGGTTAAAGGTGACTTTTGAAATCGGTTCAATTAGGCTTCGGCCTACACTCTGCTCCACCTGCAGAGCCCGGGCTCCAACAACGCTAGTTGCTGTCCGGAAGTGCTGGCTGCACAGAGCCAAACACCTCGCCAATGTGTCAGTGGGGTCCAGCACCGCCAGCTGTTCCCCTGCTGTGTAGCCGGCAACGTGTCCTGCAAAAGCCACGCAGACACAACACACCCAAAGCTGCCGCCTGTGCAGGCTTCGGCCTACACTCCCCTCCCCCTGCTCCTCCTCCTCCTGCTCCTCCTCCTGCTGTCCCTGGGCTCTAACACACCGCCAGTTTTTGCCCAGATGTGCTAGCTGCACAGAGAAAAACACCAGCCAATGTGTCAGTGGGGTCCAGCACCGCCAGCTGTTCCCCTGCTGTGCAGCCGGCAACGTGTCCTGCAAAAGCCACGCAGACACAAGAACTGAAATTGAAGGGAACCTGTCCCCCCTCCCCCAGGCGTTTTTACGTTATCCAGCCACCTTGTACAGCGGTAATGCTGCATGTGTGCAAGGTGGCTCAGAAACGTATTCTCCTCGCACATGTGGAACTGAAAACACGTCTGCAATGTGTCCTCTGTGTGACCATTTAACCGTCCCGGTGGTGTGACTTTCCTTTGTAATGACACGCTGCAACCCCCTTGGTAGCGCTGCCCGTCTTCTGGCATCATTGTTTGGCTGGCTGCGCCTCTGCGGCCGCCCTGACCCACACAACGCCCCTCGGTGTCTTATTTATTGGGACTGCGAGGGTGTGATTGATGGGCAGGATCAGTGCATCAGTTCGCCTGTCCCTCCTCTCCTTCCGCCTTCTTCGGACTGTGCGGCTTCATGGCCGTGGCATGCGATAAGGGATCAGATGACGCCGCACAGTCTGAAGCGGGTGTAAGGACCCGAGTGTGAGAGGCCAACATATGTGCTGCGCCAGGCCCTGAATCCCAGCCCCGCAGTGTTTTAACAATGTTAAGACACTGCGGGGCTGGGATTCATGGTCATCGCGAACCGCACCGGCCGACATTACATGATGCCAGAAGATGGGCAGCGCTAACGGCGCTAGGCCAGGGGATAACACGACAGCGCAGACTCCTGTACAGCAAATAACAACGCTCGGGAGGCTGCACCCAGCACCAAGGTGGGATTCTTGACACCTGTGCTGCGTCTCATTACAAAGGGAACTCTCGCCTCCATTACACAGTTTGACTGTATAAAGGGCTAAATGTTATACGTGTTCCATTCAGCGTGTGCAAGGAGAAAAATTACAAGAGCAACCTTTGACTTGCGCAGCACTGCTGCTGCATAAGCTGTGGCTCTTCTACTTTGTAACCCCTGAGGGGGGGTTAAAGGTGACTTTTGAAATCGGTTCAATTAGGCTTCGGCCTACACTCTGCTCCACCTGCAGAGCCCGGGCTCCAACAACGCTAGTTGCTGTCCGGAAGTGCTGGCTGCACAGAGCCAAACACCTCGCCAATGTGTCAGTGGGGTCCAGCACCGCCAGCTGTTCCCCTGCTGTGTAGCCGGCAACGTGTCCTGCAAAAGCCACGCAGACACAACACACCCAAAGCTGCCGCCTGTGCAGGCTTCGGCCTACACTCCCCTCCCCCTGCTCCTCCTCCTCCTGCTCCTCCTCCTGCTGTCCCTGGGCTCTAACACACCGCCAGTTTTTGCCCAGATGTGCTAGCTGCACAGAGAAAAACACCAGCCAATGTGTCAGTGGGGTCCAGCACCGCCAGCTGTTCCCCTGCTGTGCAGCCGGCAACGTGTCCTGCAAAAGCCACGCAGACACAAGAACTGAAATTGAAGGGAACCTGTCCCCCCTCCCCCAGGCGTTTTTACGTTATCCAGCCACCTTGTACAGCGGTAATGCTGCATGTGTGCAAGGTGGCTCAGAAACGTATTCTCCTCGCACATGTGGAACTGAAAACACGTCTGCAATGTGTCCTCTGTGTGACCATTTAACCGTCCCGGTGGTGTGACTTTCCTTTGTAATGACACGCTGCAACCCCCTTGGTAGCGCTGCCCGTCTTCTGGCATCATTGTTTGGCTGCCTGCGCCTCTGCGGCCGCCCTGACCCACACAACGCCCCTCGGTGTCTTATTTATTGGGACTGCGAGGGTGTGATTGATGGGCAGGATCAGTGCATCAGTTCGCCTGTCCCTCCTCTCCTTCCGCCTTCTTCGGACTGTGCGGCTTCATGGCCGTGGCATGCGATAAGGGATCAGATGACGCCGCACAGTCTGAAGCGGGTGTAAGGACCCGAGTGTGAGAGGCCAACATATGTGCTGCGCCAGGCCCTGAATCCCAGCCCCGCAGTGTTTTAACAATGTTAAGACACTGCGGGGCTGGGATTCATGGTCATCGCGAACCGCACCGGCCGACATTACATGATGCCAGAAGATGGGCAGCGCTAACGGCGCTAGGCCAGGGGATAACACGACAGCGCAGACTCCTGTACAGCAAATAACAACGCTCGGGAGGCTGCACCCAGCACCAAGGTGGGATTCTTGACACCTGTGCTGCGTCTCATTACAAAGGGAACTCTCGCCTCCATTACACAGTTTGACTGTATAAAGGGCTAAATGTTATACGTGTTCCATTCAGCGTGTGCAAGGAGAAAAATTACAAGAGCAACCTTTGACTTGCGCAGCACTGCTGCTGCATAAGCTGTGGCTCTTCTACTTTGTAACCCCTGAGGGGGGGTTAAAGGTGACTTTTGAAATCGGTTCAATTAGGCTTCGGCCTACACTCTGCTCCACCTGCAGAGCCCGGGCTCCAACAACGCTAGTTGCTGTCCGGAAGTGCTGGCTGCACAGAGCCAAACACCTCGCCAATGTGTCAGTGGGGTCCAGCACCGCCAGCTGTTCCCCTGCTGTGTAGCCGGCAACGTGTCCTGCAAAAGCCACGCAGACACAACACACCCAAAGCTGCCGCCTGTGCAGGCTTCGGCCTACACTCCCCTCCCCCTGCTCCTCCTCCTCCTGCTCCTCCTCCTGCTGTCCCTGGGCTCTAACACACCGCCAGTTTTTGCCCAGATGTGCTAGCTGCACAGAGAAAAACACCAGCCAATGTGTCAGTGGGGTCCAGCACCGCCAGCTGTTCCCCTGCTGTGCAGCCGGCAACGTGTCCTGCAAAAGCCACGCAGACACAAGAACTGAAATTGAAGGGAACCTGTCCCCCCTCCCCCAGGCGTTTTTACGTTATCCAGCCACCTTGTACAGCGGTAATGCTGCATGTGTGCAAGGTGGCTCAGAAACGTATTCTCCTCGCACATGTGGAACTGAAAACACGTCTGCAATGTGTCCTCTGTGTGACCATTTAACCGTCCCGGTGGTGTGACTTTCCTTTGTAATGACACGCTGCAACCCCCTTGGTAGCGCTGCCCGTCTTCTGGCATCATTGTTTGGCTGCCTGCGCCTCTGCGGCCGCCCTGACCCACACAACGCCCCTCGGTGTCTTATTTATTGGGACTGCGAGGGTGTGATTGATGGGCAGGATCAGTGCATCAGTTCGCCTGTCCCTCCTCTCCTTCCGCCTTCTTCGGACTGTGCGGCTTCATGGCCGTGGCATGCGATAAGGGATCAGATGACGCCGCACAGTCTGAAGCGGGTGTAAGGACCCGAGTGTGAGAGGCCAACATATGTGCTGCGCCAGGCCCTGAATCCCAGCCCCGCAGTGTTTTAACAATGTTAAGACACTGCGGGGCTGGGATTCATGGTCATCGCGAACCGCACCGGCCGACATTACATGATGCCAGAAGATGGGCAGCGCTAACGGCGCTAGGCCAGGGGATAACACGACAGCGCAGACTCCTGTACAGCAAATAACAACGCTCGGGAGGCTGCACCCAGCACCAAGGTGGGATTCTTGACACCTGTGCTGCGTCTCATTACAAAGGGAACTCTCGCCTCCATTACACAGTTTGACTGTATAAAGGGCTAAATGTTATACGTGTTCCATTCAGCGTGTGCAAGGAGAAAAATTACAAGAGCAACCTTTGACTTGCGCAGCACTGCTGCTGCATAAGCTGTGGCTCTTCTACTTTGTAACCCCTGAGGGGGGGTTAAAGGTGACTTTTGAAATCGGTTCAATTAGGCTTCGGCCTACACTCTGCTCCACCTGCAGAGCCCGGGCTCCAACAACGCTAGTTGCTGTCCGGAAGTGCTGGCTGCACAGAGCCAAACACCTCGCCAATGTGTCAGTGGGGTCCAGCACCGCCAGCTGTTCCCCTGCTGTGTAGCCGGCAACGTGTCCTGCAAAAGCCACGCAGACACAACACACCCAAAGCTGCCGCCTGTGCAGGCTTCGGCCTACACTCCCCTCCCCCTGCTCCTCCTCCTCCTGCTCCTCCTCCTGCTGTCCCTGGGCTCTAACACACCGCCAGTTTTTGCCCAGATGTGCTAGCTGCACAGAGAAAAACACCAGCCAATGTGTCAGTGGGGTCCAGCACCGCCAGCTGTTCCCCTGCTGTGCAGCCGGCAACGTGTCCTGCAAAAGCCACGCAGACACAAGAACTGAAATTGAAGGGAACCTGTCCCCCCTCCCCCAGGCGTTTTTACGTTATCCAGCCACCTTGTACAGCGGTAATGCTGCATGTGTGCAAGGTGGCTCAGAAACGTATTCTCCTCGCACATGTGGAACTGAAAACACGTCTGCAATGTGTCCTCTGTGTGACCATTTAACCGTCCCGGTGGTGTGACTTTCCTTTGTAATGACACGCTGCAACCCCCTTGGTAGCGCTGCCCGTCTTCTGGCATCATTGTTTGGCTGCCTGCGCCTCTGCGGCCGCCCTGACCCACACAACGCCCCTCGGTGTCTTATTTATTGGGACTGCGAGGGTGTGATTGATGGGCAGGATCAGTGCATCAGTTCGCCTGTCCCTCCTCTCCTTCCGCCTTCTTCGGACTGTGCGGCTTCATGGCCGTGGCATGCGATAAGGGATCAGATGACGCCGCACAGTCTGAAGCGGGTGTAAGGACCCGAGTGTGAGAGGCCAACATATGTGCTGCGCCAGGCCCTGAATCCCAGCCCCGCAGTGTTTTAACAATGTTAAGACACTGCGGGGCTGGGATTCATGGTCATCGCGAACCGCACCGGCCGACATTACATGATGCCAGAAGATGGGCAGCGCTAACGGCGCTAGGCCAGGGGATAACACGACAGCGCAGACTCCTGTACAGCAAATAACAACGCTCGGGAGGCTGCACCCAGCACCAAGGTGGGATTCTTGACACCTGTGCTGCGTCTCATTACAAAGGGAACTCTCGCCTCCATTACACAGTTTGACTGTATAAAGGGCTAAATGTTATACGTGTTCCATTCAGCGTGTGCAAGGAGAAAAATTACAAGAGCAACCTTTGACTTGCGCAGCACTGCTGCTGCATAAGCTGTGGCTCTTCTACTTTGTAACCCCTGAGGGGGGGTTAAAGGTGACTTTTGAAATCGGTTCAATTAGGCTTCGGCCTACACTCTGCTCCACCTGCAGAGCCCGGGCTCCAACAACGCTAGTTGCTGTCCGGAAGTGCTGGCTGCACAGAGCCAAACACCTCGCCAATGTGTCAGTGGGGTCCAGCACCGCCAGCTGTTCCCCTGCTGTGTAGCCGGCAACGTGTCCTGCAAAAGCCACGCAGACACAACACACCCAAAGCTGCCGCCTGTGCAGGCTTCGGCCTACACTCCCCTCCCCCTGCTCCTCCTCCTCCTGCTCCTCCTCCTGCTGTCCCTGGGCTCTAACACACCGCCAGTTTTTGCCCAGATGTGCTAGCTGCACAGAGAAAAACACCAGCCAATGTGTCAGTGGGGTCCAGCACCGCCAGCTGTTCCCCTGCTGTGCAGCCGGCAACGTGTCCTGCAAAAGCCACGCAGACACAAGAACTGAAATTGAAGGGAACCTGTCCCCCCTCCCCCAGGCGTTTTTACGTTATCCAGCCACCTTGTACAGCGGTAATGCTGCATGTGTGCAAGGTGGCTCAGAAACGTATTCTCCTCGCACATGTGGAACTGAAAACACGTCTGAAATGTGTCCTCTGTGTGACCATTTAACCGTCCCGGTGGTGTGACTTTCCTTTGTAATGACACGCTGCAACCCCCTTGGTAGCGCTGCCCGTCTTCTGGCATCATTGTTTGGCTGCCTGCGCCTCTGCGGCCGCCCTGACCCACACAACGCCCCTCGGTGTCTTATTTATTGGGACTGCGAGGGTGTGATTGATGGGCAGGATCAGTGCATCAGTTCGCCTGTCCCTCCTCTCCTTCCGCCTTCTTCGGACTGTGCGGCTTCATGGCCGTGGCATGCGATAAGGGATCAGATGACGCCGCATAGTCTGAAGCAGGTGTAAGAACCCAAGCGAGAGGCGAACATATGTACTGCGCCAGGCCATGAATCCCAGCCCCGCAGTGTTTAAACTATGTCAATACACTGCGGGGCTGTGATTCATGGGCATCGCGAACCGCACCGGCCAACATTAAATGAGGTCAGAAGATGGGCAGCGCTAACAGCGCTAGGCCAGGGGATAACACGACAGCGCAGACTCCTGTACAGCAAATAACAACGCTCAGGAGGCTGCACCCAGCACCAAGGTGGGATTCTTGACATCTGTGCTGCGTCTCATTACAAAGGGAACTCGCGCCTCCAACACAGTTTGACTGTATAAAGGGCTAAATGTTATACGTGTTTCATTCAGCGTGTGCAAGGAGCGAAATTAAAAGAGCAACCTTTGACTTGTGCAGCACTACTGCTGCATAAGCTGTGGCTCTTCTACTTTCTAACCCCTGAGGGGGGGTTAAAGGTTACCTTTGAAATTGGTTCAAGTAGGCTTCGGCCTACACTCTGCTCCCCCTGCAGAGCCCGGGCTACAACACCGCTCGTTGCTGTCCGGAAGTGCTGGCTGCACAGAGCCAAACACCTCGCCAATGTGTCAGTGGGGTCCAGCACCGCCAGCTGTTCCCCTGCTGTGCAGCCGGCAACGTGTCCTGCAAAAGCCACGCAGACACTTGCTCTTGTACCTTCTGCTCCACATCCTGGTTCCAGTACCGTCAGCTGGTTCCGGGCAGAGCCTTTGGCTTAGGTGCCTCCCTCTGGGTATCCGAGTTCCACCAACGTCAGGTGGTCCTTGGTAGTGCTTTCAGGCACGGGTACCTCCTGCTTAGTAACCGGGTTCCAGTAACGTCAGCTGGTCCTCGGTAGTTCCATTGGCTCTTGGACCTTCGGCTACCCATCCGGGTTCCAGCACCGTCAGCTGGTTCTCGGCAGTGTCTTTTGCTCTTGTACCTTCTGCTCCCCATCCTGGTTCCAGTACCGTCAGCTGGTTCCGGGCAGAGCCTTTGGCTTAGGTGCCTCCCTCTGGGTATCCGAGTTCCACCAACGTCAGGTGGTCCTTGGTAGTGCTTTCAGGCACGGGTACCTCCTGCTTAGTAACCGGGTTCCAGTAACGTCAGCTGGTCCTCGGTAGTTCCATTGGCTCTTGGACCTTCGGGTAGCCATCCGAGTTCCAGTTCCATCAGCTGGTTCTCGGCATTTTCTCAGCCTTCTTGTACCTTCTGCTACATTTCCAAGTTCAAGAGACTAAACACGATGACCCGGAAGAACACCCCTAAGATGACGACGACACCAGAGACGACAACCACCGTGATGACGACGACCCTGGAGACGATGACCCTGAAGACCACCCCGATGACGACGACCCCGGAGACCACCCCGATGACGACGACCCCGGAGACGACGACCCTGGAGACGACGACGACCTGGAAGACCGAGAAGCAGAAGAACAAGAGGCTGCAGAACAAAGAGCAGAAGGACATTAAGCATAACACAAAATATCAGAGCAAAAAAATATTATGTAAATTATAAGCAGAAGAAGACTAAGCAGTGTATGGGGGTGAGTCCGTTCCTCCTCGTGGTGCCCCTGGATAAAGCCTGATGCTGCAGGCCAAACTGAACGCGGACAAATGTAACTGGTTTGTGACAGGCAGAACGGAAGGTGTAATCTTCAAACTTTTATAGATAACAACTACGGGAATGCCTGTCACAAATAAGAATATGATGAAGAAGTTGAATATGATGAAGATAATAGTAAAATAAAAAGAATATGAACAATGTAACCCAAAAAATAATAGGTAGAAGATGAAGAAGAAGATGAATAAGGTGAAGAAGTTGATGTCAAAGAAGCTGATGATGAGGATAATTAAGAAGAAAGCGTGGGAGAAGTAAAAAAGAAGGTGAAGGGCGTGGAAGTAGTGAAACATCAATATCTGACATAAAAAAAAAAAAAAATAACATAGTCAAATTCTTTCTAACGCCGAACTTCATAAAAAAAAATTAAAAATCCTGCTATTCTATTACATTGGGCTAAACCTCTGTCCCTTTAATATCTCCGCCACGTCCCCCAATACATCCTACATTATTCTTAGTTGTTTTCCTTCATGTAGAATGAACCTACAAGTTTATAAAGGGTTTATTTTAATTCCGATATTTTCGTCCCATTGACTTGCATTGGGATCGGGTATCGGTATCGGATTGGATCCGATATTTTGACGGTATCGGCCGATACTTTCCGATACCGATACTTTCCGATATCGGAAAGTATCGCTCAACACTAATCATGATTGGATTTTTGCTAAAGGTAACCCCTTCACCTAGGGCGAACTTTTTTGTATTTGTATCAATATAGCTGTATGAGAGCTTGTTTTTTTGAAAAAGTATCTCATACTATCCTTATTGAAAAAAATGACCAAGTATGGGATTGACAAGGCTACGGTTAGGTGGATTCATAAATGGCTCAGTGATCGTACTCAAAGAGTGGTAATAAATAGTTGCACATCCAATTGGAAGAGTGTTTCAAGTGTGGGTGTCACAAGGCTCTGTCCTGGCCCCAGTGTTGTTCAACATTTTTATAAATGATCTAGATAAGGGAACTGAAGGTAACCTAGTCAAATTTGCAGACGATTCAAAGCTAGGCGGGATAGTTAACACTATAGAAGACAGAGAAAGGATTCAGAAGGATATAGATAAGCTTGAACAATGGGCAGTGACTAATAGAATAGTACTAATATTTATGATGAGTCTGATCATGTGCATCTGGCTGAGGACATGGTTATGAGTGTGGTGCAGGGGAAGCACTCAGCCGAGTGGTTTTGTTCAGAATTCAGGCATTGGGCTTCTAAGGTATCCTGGAATGATGCTGCTCTCAGGGGTTTGTTCCGCAGTGGTCTGTGTGAGCACCTGAAAGAAGCATTGGCATTACATCCCCCAACTCCCTTGAGGGCGCTATGACACAGGCTGTCCGCATGGACCGTAGGCTTCATGCTAGAGGGGTGATGCAGCTGGAAACTCCTTTGTATTCCAGTAAAAGTGATGTCATTGACTGCTGAACCTATGGAGGTGCTGGCCATTTTGTTCAAGGAGAAGAAAGGAGACGCCACAGGAATAATCAACTGTGTTTTTATTGCAAAGCATCAGGACAATGGAAAAAAGACTTTTCTTCCTGTACTTCATCAGCCAAGATGTCGGGAAACATCTGGGTCTGGGTAACGGTTGAGGAAGTTACCCAGACACTCAGGTACAATTTTTCTCATTTTCTAAACTTCTACTTCAAGTGGAGCTGAATGTAGACGGTTGTCTATCCCTTACCATGGCCTTTGTTGATTGTGGCTCTACCATCAATTTGATTGACTCTCGTTTGATGACTCACTGCAAGATAGGGACAGTTAGGCTGGAGACTCCGGTTAAAGTTGTGGCCATTGACTCCTCTCCTCTCACCAAAAAGGGGATCCTCTTTGTCTCGGAGGTCTTCTTACTTAAAGGGGTTGTCCACTACTTTCAATTAACCCCCCAATGTACCCCCCCGGGGCCCCTAATGAATTGTGCCATTACCTTCTGTTGACGTTTTCGCCTGTGAGCGGCGCTATTCCTCCTGCTGAGTCCGGGTCACATGACCCCCAGACTGCAGCCGCCGCTCATTTCCGCCGACGTCACGTCAATTTCCAGGCTCTGAAAATTGACGTGACGTCAGCAGCAGGCGTGACCAGCCCCCACAGTCAGCAGTCACTCAGCAAGAGTGACTGGGCTGTGGGCGGTGCTGGGGGCTGCCTGCAGGGCTGTGCTGGGGGCGGGCGGGGCTGTGTGTGCTCACTGCTCAGTGCTGGGATCATGATGTGTGGCTGGGCTGTGCTTCGGTCGCCGGGGGTCTGCCGGTGTTTCTGCCCGCCGGTGCATGTGCCCGCCGGCGCCGGTGCTTGTGCCCGCCGGCGCCGGTGCTTGTGACCGCCAGTGCTTCTGCCCGCCGGCGCTGTGTGTGTGTGTGTGCCGGCGCTGTGTGTGCGTGTGTGCCGGCGCTGTGTGTGCGTGTGCCGACGCTGTGCGTGTGTGTGTGTGTGCCGGCGCTGTGCGTGTGTGTGCAGGCATCGTCCAATGGGACTACAAGTCCCATCGGGCTCTGCCTGCTACACTGACAGTGAGTGACACATTAGCCAATGATGGGACAGTAGTAGTCCCATCATCCGGCTAATGTGTTGAATGTAAAAAAAAAAAAAAAACACAGTACATACATACATACAACACCATGCGACGACATGCACCATGCGACGACATGCGACAACATGCACCATGCGACGACATGCACCATGCGACGACATGCACCATGCGACGACATGCGACATGCGACACATGCACCATGCGGCGACATGCACCATTCGACGACATGCACCATGCGACCACATGCACCATGCGACCACATGCACCATGCGACGACATGCACCATGCAACACATGCACCATGCGGCGACATGCACCATTCGACGACATGCACCATGCGACCACATGCACCATGCGACGACATGCACCATGCGACGACATGCACCATGCGACGACATGCACCATGTGACATGCACCATGCGACGACATGCGACATGACCATGTGACGACATGCACCATGCAATGACATGCGGCATGCAACGACATGCACCATGCGACGACATGCACCATGCGACGACATGCGACATGCACCATGCGGCGACCTGCACCATGTGATGACATGCGCCATGCGACGACATGCACCATGCGACAACATGCACCATGCGACAACATGCACCATGCGACGACATGCAACAACATGCACCATGCGGCGACATGCACCATGCGACGACATGCACCATGCGACGACATGCACATGCGTCAACATGCGACATGCACCATGCGTCGACATGCGCCATGCGTCAACATGCACCATGCGTCAACATGAGACATGCACCATGCGACGACATGCAACACGCACCATGCGACGACATGCACCATGCGACGACATGCACCATGCGTCGACATGCACCATGCGTCAACATGCACCATGCGACAACATGCGACATGCACCATGCGACGACATGCAACATGTGACATGCGACATGAAACATGCCACATACAGTACGTACATACAACAGACATACAGTACATATAACATAGATTACATACTCACCATCACTTGTCACTTTGATCCCCGAAGCCATTGTCATCTGTAAAAAATATTAAAATAATAAACAACCAATATACTCCCTGATCCGCAGAAATCCAATTAAAACAAGTGTCCCACGACGATCTCCCGTGGAGAGCAGGAGCCTCTGCTGATGCAACCACTCTCCAGGGGCTCCAGGAACACAATGAGGGGAGGAAGGTATCCTTCCACAATGTATTCCCCACAATGTATTCCTACACCCCTGTGAGAAAATAGTCCCTAGTCTCACTTTATGGCATGCTGTATGAGAAAGTTCCCACGCAGCTTTTTGCCATAAAGTGAGACCAGTGAACTTTAGTAACCTCAGTGATGCACTACAGGAGCCATTGTCTTCTGTCAGTGTGTCACTGAGGGTCCTATAGAGCAGTGACACCACCCAATGTCACTGTTCTATAGGGGAGATCGTCGTGGGACACTCGTTATTAATTGGACTACAGCGGACAGGTAGTATACGGTTTATTATTTTACTATTTTGCAGGTGCTGGAGTATGGTAAGTATGGTTAAATGAAGAATATTAAAATACTTTTTCCTAATGTGTGTGTGTTTCATTAACCCTTTTTTAGTATTGGATTAATAATGGATAGGTGTCTGTTGTGAATTTGGATTCTGGGCTCCCCCGGTGGCTACTGGTGGAATTGAACTGGTGTCTTCATCTTCTCTGTTCACCTGTTCCCATCAAGATGTGGGAGTCGCTATATAACCTTGCTGCTCTGTTAGTTGCTTGCCGGTCAACAATGTTATCAGAAGCCTCTCTGTGCTTGTTCCTGCTCCTAGACAACTACTAGATAAGTTGGACTCTTGTCCATGTTTGTTTTTGCATTTTTGTTCCAGTTCACAGCTGTAGTTTCGTTACTGTGTCTGGAAAGCTCTTGTGAACAGGAATTGCCACTCTGGTGTTATGAGTTAATGCCAGAGTTTTAAAGTAATTTCTGGATGGTGTTTTTGATAGGGTTTTCAGCTGACCATGAAAGTGTCCTTTCTGTCTTCTGCTATGTAGTAAGTGGACCTCAAATTTGCTAAACCTATTTTCATACTACGTTTGTTATTTCATCTCAACTCACCGCCAATACATGTGGGGGGCCTCTGTCTCCTTTCGGGGTATTTCTCTAGAGGTGAGCTAGGACTAATATTTTCCTCTGCTAGCTTTATTTAGTCCTCCGGCTGGTGCTGGGCATCTAGAATCAACGTAGGCATGCTACCCGGCCACTGCTAGTTGTGCGTTAGGTTTAGTTCATGGTCAGCTCAGTTCCCATCTTCCAAGAGCTAGTTCCTATATATGCTTATGCTATGTTCTCTTGCCATTGAGATCATGACAGTTTGACTGGCCCACAAAGTGTTACTTGTTTGGGCTGAAGCAGGAGAAAAAGAAGTGTTGAAGGGAAATTTTTTTTTTTTTTTTCCCCTCAGAGTTTTGCTGCCTAGCCCTTAATTGCTGTCTAGCTGCTTCTTACCTCCTCTTAACCCTTGAATGGCTCTGTGTCCACCTGTTTGTAATGGATCTTCAGAGTGTAACTGCAGGTTTGAATAATCTCGCCACGAAGGTACAATATTTGCAAGATTTTGTTTTTCATGCACCTGTATCTGAGCCGAGAATTCCTTGGTCGGAATTTTTCTCGGGGAATAGATCTGGGTTTCAGAATTTTCGAAATAATTGCAAATTATTTTTGTCCCTGAAATCTCGCTCTGCCGGAGACCCTGCACAGCAGGTCAGGATTGTGATTTCCTTGCTCCGGGGCGACCCTCAAGACTGGGCTTTTTCATTGACACCAGGGGATCCTGCGTTGCTCAATGTGGATGCGTTTTTTCTGGCCTTGGGGTTGCTTTATGACGAACCTCATTTGGAGCTTCAGGCAGAAAAAACTTTGATGTCCCTATCTCAGGGGCAAGATGAAGCGGAAATTTACTGCCAAAGATTCCGTAAATGGTCTGTGCTTACTCAGTGGAATGAGTGCGCCCTGGCGGCGACTTTCAGAGAGGGTCTCTCTGATGCCATTAAGGATGTTATGGTGGGGTTCCCTGTGCCTGCGGGTCTGAATGAGTCCATGACAATGGCTATTCAGATCGATAGGCGTTTGCGGGAGCGCAAACCAGTGCACCATCTGGCGGTGTCCACTGAGAAGTCGCCAGAGAGTATGCAGTGTGATAGAATTCTGTCCCGAAGCGAGCGGCAGAATTTTAGACGGAAAAATGGGTTGTGTTTCTATTGTGGTGATTCTACTCATGTTATATCAGCATGCTCTAAGCGCACTAAAAAGCTTGGTAAATCTGTTTCCATTTGCACCTTACCGTCTAAATTTATTCTATCTGTGACCCTGATTTGCTCTTTGTCATCTATTACCACGGACGCCTATGTCGACTCTGGCGCCGCTTTGAGTCTTATGGATTGGTCCTTTGCCAAACGCTGTGGGTATGATTTAGAGCCTTTGGAGACTCCTATTCCTCTGAAGGGGATTGACTCCACCCCATTGGCTAATAATAAACCACAATACTGGACACAAGTAACTATGCGTATTAATCCGGATCACCAGGAGATTATTCGCTTTCTGGTGCTGTATAATCTACATGATGATTTGGTGCTAGGATTGCCTTGGCTGCAATCTCACAACCCAGTCCTCGACTGGAGAGCTATGTCTGTGTTGAGCTGGGGATGTAAGGGGGCTCATGGGGATGTACCTGTGGTTTCCATTTCATCATCCATTCCCTCTGAAATTCCTGAGTTCCTGTCTGACTATCGTGACGTCTTTGAAGAATCCAAGCTTGGTTCGTTACCTCCGCACCGAGAGTGCGATTGTGCCATAGATTTAATCCCGGGTAGTAAATACCCAAAGGGTCGTTTATTTAATCTGTCTGTGCCTGAACACGCTGCTATGCGAGAATATATAAAGGAGTCCTTGGAAAAGGGACATATTCGTCCATCGTCATCTCCCTTAGGAGCCGGTTTTTTCTTTGTGTTAAAAAAAAGACGGCTCTTTGAGACCATGTATTGATTATCGGCTTTTGAATAAAATCACTGTTAAATATCAATACCCATTGCCGTTGCTGACTGATTTGTTTGCTCGCATAAAGGGGGCCAAGTGGTTCTCTAAGATTGACCTTCGTGGGGCGTATAATTTGGTGCGAATCAGGCAGGGGGATGAGTGGAAAACCGCATTTAATACGCCCGAGGGCCACTTTGAGTATTTAGTGATGCCTTTTGGTCTTTCTAATGCTCCGTCAGTTTTCCAGTCCTTTATGCATGATATTTTTCGCGATTATTTGGATAAATTTATGATTGTGTATCTGGATGATATTCTGATTTTTTCGGATGACTGGGACTCTCATGTCCAGCAAGTCAGGAGGGTTTTTCAGGTTTTGCGGTCTAATTCTTTGTGTGTGAAGGGTTCTAAGTGTGTTTTTGGGGTACAGAGGATTTCCTTTTTGGGATATATTTTTTCCCCCTCTTCCATTGAAATGGATCCTGTCAAGGTTCAAGCTATTTGTGATTGGACGCAGCCCTCTTCTCTTAAGAGTCTTCAGAAATTTTTGGGCTTTGCTAACTTTTATCGTCGATTTATTGCTGGTTTTTCGGATATTGCTAAGCCATTGACCGATTTGACTAAGAAGGGTGCTGATGTTGCTGATTGGTCCCCTGATGCTGTGGAGGCCTTTCGGGAGCTTAAGCGCCGTTTTTCCTCTGCCCCTGTGTTGCGTCAGCCTGATGTTGCTCTACCTTTTCAGGTTGAGGTCGACGCTTCTGAGATCGGAGCTGGGGCAGTGTTGTCGCAGAAAAGTTCTGACTGCTCCGTGATGAGGCCTTGTGCCTTCTTTTCCCGTAAATTTTCGCCCGCTGAGCGGAATTATGATGTTGGGAATCGGGAGCTTTTGGCCATGAAGTGGGCTTTTGAGGAGTGGCGCCATTGGCTTGAGGGGGCCAGACATCAGGTGGTGGTATTGACTGACCACAAAAATTTGATTTATCTTGAGACCGCCAGGCGCCTGAATCCTAGACAGGCGCGCTGGTCATTATTTTTCTCTCGGTTTAATTTTGTGGTGTCATACCTACCGGGTTCTAAGAATGTTAAGGCAGATGCCCTTTCTAGGAGTTTTGAGCCTGACTCGCCTGGTAACTCTGAGCCCACAGGTATCCTTAAGGATGGAGTGGTATTGTCAGCCGTTTCTCCAGACCTGCGGCGGGCCTTGCAGGAGTTTCAGGCGGATAGACCTGATCGTTGCCCACCTGATAAACTGTTTGTTCCTGATGATTGGACCAGTAGAGTCATCTCTGAGGTTCATTCTTCTGCGTTGGCAGGTCATCCTGGCATTTTTGGTACCAGGGATTTGGTGGCAAGGTCCTTCTGGTGGCCTTCCCTGTCACGAGATGTGCGAGGCTTTGTGCAGTCTTGTGACGTTTGTGCTCGGGCCAAGCCTTGTTGTTCTCGGGCTAGTGGATTGTTGTTGCCCTTGCCTATTCCTAAGAGGCCTTGGACGCACATCTCGATGGATTTTATTTCAGATCTGCCTGTTTCTCAGAAGATGTCTGTCATCTGGGTGGTGTGTGACCGTTTTTCTAAGATGGTCCATTTGGTTCCTCTGCCCAAGTTACCTTCTTCTTCCGAGTTGGTTCCTCTGTTTTTTCAAAATGTTGTTCGTTTGCATGGTATTCCTGAGAATATCGTTTCTGACAGAGGGACCCAATTCGTGTCTAGATTTTGGCGGGCATTCTGTGCTAGGATGGGCATAGATTTATCTTTTTCGTCCGCTTTCCATCCTCAGACGAATGGCCAGACCGAGCGGATTAATCAGACCCTGGAGACATATCTGAGGTGTTTTGTGTCTGCTGACCAGGATGATTGGGTTGCTTTTTTGCCATTGGCGGAGTTCGCTCTCAATAATCGGGCCAGCTCTGCCACTTTGGTGTCCCCGTTTTTCTGTAATTCGGGGTTTCATCCTCGATTTTCCTCTGGTCAGGTGGAATCTTCGGATTGTCCTGGAGTGGATGCTGTGGTGGAGAGATTGCATCGGATCTGGGGGCAGGTGGTGGACAATTTGAGGTTGTCCCAGGAGAAGACTCAGCTTTTTGCCAACCGCCACCGTCGTGTTGGTCCTCGGCTTTCTGTTGGGGATTTGGTGTGGTTGTCTTCTCGTTTTGTCCCTATGAGGGTCTCTTCTCCTAAGTTTAAGCCTCGGTTTATCGGCCCGTATAAGATATTGGAGATTCTTAACCCTGTTTCCTTCCGTTTGGACCTCCCTGCATCCTTTTCTATTCATAACGTTTTTCATCGGTCATTATTGCGCAGGTATGAGGTACCGGTTGTGCCTTCCGTTGAGCCTCCTGCTCCGGTGTTGGTTGAGGGTGAGTTGGAGTACATTGTGGAGAAGATCTTGGACTCTCGTGTTTCCAGACGGAGACTCCAGTATCTGGTCAAGTGGAAGGGATACGGCCAGGAGGATAATTCTTGGGTGAATGCATCTGATGTTCATGCCTCCGATCTGGTTCGTGCCTTTCATAGGGCCCATCCTGATCGCCCTGGTGGTTCTGGTGAGGGTTCGGTGCCCCCTCCTTGAGGGGGGGGGGTACTGTTGTGAATTTGGATTCTGGGCTCCCCCGGTGGCTACTGGTGGAATTGAACTGGTGTCTTCATCTTCTCTGTTCACCTGTTCCCATCAAGATGTGGGAGTCGCTATATAACCTTGCTGCTCTGTTAGTTGCTTGCCGGTCAACAATGTTATCAGAAGCCTCTCTGTGCTTGTTCCTGCTCCTAGACAACTACTAGATAAGTTGGACTCTTGTCCATGTTTGTTTTTGCATTTTTGTTCCAGTTCACAGCTGTAGTTTCGTTACTGTGTCTGGAAAGCTCTTGTGAACAGGAATTGCCACTCTGGTGTTATGAGTTAATGCCAGAGTTTTAAAGTAATTTCTGGATGGTGTTTTTGATAGGGTTTTCAGCTGACCATGAAAGTGTCCTTTCTGTCTTCTGCTATGTAGTAAGTGGACCTCAAATTTGCTAAACCTATTTTCATACTACGTTTGTTATTTCATCTCAACTCACCGCCAATACATGTGGGGGGCCTCTGTCTCCTTTCGGGGTATTTCTCTAGAGGTGAGCTAGGACTAATATTTTCCTCTGCTAGCTTTATTTAGTCCTCCGGCTGGTGCTGGGCATCTAGAATCAACGTAGGCATGCTACCCGGCCACTGCTAGTTGTGCGTTAGGTTTAGTTCATGGTCAGCTCAGTTCCCATCTTCCAAGAGCTAGTTCCTATATATGCTTATGCTATGTTCTCTTGCCATTGAGATCATGACAGGTGTCTTATTGACGCCTCTCCGTTATTAACCCGGCTTAATGTCACCTTACAATAGCAAGGTGACATTAACCCCTTATTACCCCATATCCCACCGCTACACGGGAGTGGGACTGAAATACATGGCACTTTAATACGTGGCACTGAAATACGTGGCACGTGGCAGTTACGTACGTGGCACTGAAATATGTGGCACGTGGCACTGAAATACGTGGCACTTACATAGGTGGCATTTAAATCCGTGGCACTTAAATCCGTGGCACTTACATACATCGCACTTGCATACATGGCACTTAAATACGTGGCACTTACATACGTGGCACTTATATACGTGGCACGTGGCACTTATATACGTGGCACTGAAATAGGTGGCACTTAAATCCGTGGCACTGAAATACGTGTCACGTGGCACATACGTGGCACTTACATACGTGGCACTTACATACGTGGCACTTACATACGTGGCACTTACATACGTGGCACTTACATACGTGGCACTTAAATCCGTGGCACTTAAATCCGTGGCACTTACATACGTGGCACTTACATACGTGGCACTTACATACGTGGCACGTGGCACTTACATACGTGGCACTTAAATCCGTGGCACTTACATACGTGGCACTTACATACGTGGCACGTGGCACTTACATACGTGGCACTTAAATCCGTGGCACTGAAATACGTGTCACGTGGCACATACGTGGCACTTACATACGTGGCACTTACATACGTGGCACTTACATACGTGGCACTTACATACGTGGCACTTACATACGTGGCACTTACATACGTGGCACTTAAATCCGTGGCACTTACATACGTGGCACTTACATACGTGGCACGTGGCACTTACATACGTGGCACTTAAATCCGTGGCACTTAAATCCGTGGCACTTACATACGTGGCACTTACATACGTGGCACTTACATACGTGGCACGTGGCACGTAGCACTTACATACGTGGCACGTGGCACTTACATACGTGGCACTTATATACGTGGCACTGAAATACGTGGCACTGAAATACGTGGCACTGAAATATCGTGGCACTATGTCAGAAAATGTTCATTAAACGGTTAGGGGTGAGGTTAGGGGTAGGGTTAGGGTTTGGATCCCTTTATCACCGTGATGGTGGTGGGTGTTTTTTCAGTTTTTTTTCTATAAAAACGCATCATCGGTGAGGGTGGAAGATATGGTTATCGCAATCCCAGTGATGACATAACCAAAGTAAAGACCATAAATATAAAGTAATGAACAAGTACTGAACAATCCCTTTAATATATGATACTAAAACTGTTTTGAATCTATAAAATGCACAGTGTAGACTACAGTCTACAAATCTGTAATTTCTCAGTGTGAATGCAGATTTTTGGTTACTCATATTACACTCAGAGTGAATACAAGGATGTGATTTGAATACTCCCAATGTTGTCACCACGGTTTCTCTCACGGAGAATTTGTGTCAGTGTCATTATGTGAACCCTGTGGACAATCAGTGGCTGCTTCACTGTCTTCGCCTTAGGAAGAAGTGGCTTACATTTGGTAATTCTTAAAAAAAAATGCAGCAACACTCACTTCCTACAGATATAAGAGTTTGCTTAGAAGGTGGTGAGAGTGATGCGGCCACTGATTGACCACAGGTACAATCGCTGCGAGACACCGCGCCGACACTATTGGAACGTGCAGGCACTGGAATCTAGTAAACATACAGACTGAGAGGGGGTTGTTAGAATAGTGGACAAACCCTTCAAAGTTCTATATGTATGTATATATCACTGCAACAAAATATTAAAGTGTATGTATATGAATAAATAATTTATTCCATACATACACATAGAAGTATATATTGGTGTGTATATAAAAGGTGTGATCGCATATTGGTGCAATCTGTGCAGCTAAAATGCAATGGGGGCCATTTCTACCTCGAAAGCAGGTGGAATTGTGACTTAGGATGAGCTGTTATTTCTGCAAATGGCCCATATATTGTTTCTGAAACTGGGGCCTCTCCTGTATATGAGCACAAATAGTGTAAAATAAGAACACACATAATATATATACATGCACACAAGCGTATGTAGATGGACACATATAACCACACATGTACTGTGTAATTTACATATCTAAGACATATACGCAGTAGGATTTCTTTACAGTATATCATATGTATACTAAACTATATATACTATGAAATAGATGAGAAAGAAAAAAAGCTAAAAGCTTGATCACCATGGTTGTGCAGTTCTTGGTGCTGCTTTACAGCTTGTGACCAAGATGTGACCTCTCCTCATCAGCCTGAAGAGAGAGGAGGGAGAGGAGGGAGGGGTTGGGTGTGTTTTGGAGTGGGTGTGCTAAATTCGGGCTTAGAGGACAGTGCAAAGCATCATGGAACTTGTAGTATTAGGGCACAATAAGGAAGTAGTCGATTAACCCCATGAGAGCTGAATCCAGCACTGAAGATGTGCTGCTACAGCATGATAACAGGTAATATTGTTAAAATAAACACAGTAGATGTTTTCATTGGCACATAATAGCAAGATTTATGAAAAAAAACAAAAACTTTATAGTAGTGGACAACTTCTTTAAGATGGGCCCTGCGCATGTTGAAATCATAAGGTGCTTTGCATTGGATAATCTACCTGCGGGGTTGGTTTTGGCAATACCTTGGTTGCAATGTCATAACCTGCTTATAAATTGGGTAACCACGGAAATTGTTCAATGTGGGTCAAACTGTACCAATCTATGTTGCAAATCTGTGTACTTGTCTAAACCCTTGAAATCTGTATCTGTGTTGTCTGTCGGTCTGGAGGGTATTCCGGAGTACCTGAAGGACTTTGAAGATGTGTTTTCGGAAAGCAAGGCTGAGGTTTTACCACCACATCGATCTTTAGATTCTGCCATCGAGTTAATTCCTGGGACTAAATTGCCCAAATCCCATTTATTTAATCTGTCTGGTCCTGAATGCCTTGCCATGAAGGAGTATATTACCGAGAGTCTTCGTAAGGGGCATATCCGCCCCTCGGTTTCTCCTGTGGCAGCTGTTTTTTTCATTGTTAAAAAAAGATGGTGGTTTGCATCTGATGTAGAAGGGTTAATGTTTTACCTTTAATTGCCTTTTGCCTTTAATTTCTAGAATTGCTAGAATTTATTCTTATGACGCTGTAGTCTGGTAGTCTCCTTTTCAAGGAGACTATACTTCTTATGATATATGTTCTCAATAGTCAGCCACACATGTTCTGGGTACATGGGAAATAAAGGTCAGAATGACCTGGTGTAACAGGGAGAAGGCCTACATGAATTACATTAAGAGTTACATTTGTTGTAAATGGTATAAAATACTGCCTCTTGCTCCATTAGATCAGATAAAGTGACTTTGCTCACAGCATGTGTACAGTTTCCTTTTTATCCAAGCGCGCTTGTCATGCTTGAGCAACAGACCCCGTATATCTGTGTGTACTGCCTGTACCCGTGTGGTTGCTTGTGTATGATCCAGTCTGTTTCCAATTTGATATCTGCCTTCTGATCCTATACCTCCTGTTTCTATCCTGGTTTGACCTCTGCTACGTCCCCTAACTTTCCACTAGTTTGTCCCTCTGATACCACGTTGCTCTCTCTGGCTTCTGACCCCGGCTCGCTTCTTACTACGCTATTTGTCTTTCCCTCTAGTTACTGCTCCTCTGGTCTGACCTTGGCTTTCCTGACACTCCTCTCATCTCTGCCAGCCCACTTTAGCGTCCTCCAGGGTTTAGGGCAGGACTCCATCTCCAGCCACTTCCCCGGTGGTCATATGCTGCAGGTCCTGCTCAGCTATGGTGCACTCACAGCCGCGGCCACACAGCATGGTAGGAATCCACAAGCACCCCCCAGCATGTCCCCAGACACGCGCACGAGCTCACATGGTGAGTCCGATGTGGTGTCCGTGACAGGATGTCACAGTGTAGAGGAAACATCATTATTCTGATTTGCACATGGGAACATGAGAATCAATGGAATGACACTAAAAAGGATAAGATACAGATTAGATATTAGAAAAACTTTTTGATAGTGAGGGTGATCAATGAGTGGAGCAGGCTGCCACGAGACATTATGAGTTCTCCTTCAATGGAAGTCTTAAAACAGAGGCTGGACAGACATCTGTCTGAGATGGTTTAGTGCATCCTGCATTGAAAAGGGGGTTGGACACGATGTGCTACTCACCCGTGAATCACACTGCAATCCCCGGAATGCCAGTCTGCTATACTGACCTGAGAGTGACAGCTGCAAAGAAATACATACTGTCACGCTCATGTCAGGATAGCCGACGGCCAGTCGGAGGATTACGTTGCGACTATCGGGCAAGTAACACAGCAGTCTGACTGCATCCAATCAGTGGGAGAGGTGGGTGGGATTAGTGGCAGGGGAAGTGGTGAACATTCATTTGGCATTTACATATGCTTCACTTGATAGCGCGCATGTAAATGCAAAATGAATATTCACCCCTGCCACTGCTCATAATTCCGCCCACCCCTTAATGTAGGCATCACTGATTCAGTCAGACTGCTGAGTTACTCGCTGTCTGCTCTCTTCACCTGAGTGTGACAGCATGTATATCTATGCAGCTGTCACTCTCAGGTCAGGAGAGCAGATGGCCAGTCCGAGGATTGCTATGCGATACTCTGGCATAGTGCCGGCTCCAGAGTTTTGTGGGCCCTGGGTGAAGGAGTCTTAGTGGGCCCATTTAACACTTACCATGATTCACAATGCACAGATACGGAGTATAAAATAGGTATACAACACAGGGCCCAGCATGCCCCCTCATCCTTCGCATATGCAGACATGCACACATACAGTACGCAGATGTGAGCAGGTAGTGGGATGCAGTGACAGACAGGAGGCAGAGCAAGGGTTAACAAGTTTAATAACAGGGGAATACTCCACGCAGGGAGGCAATGGATTAAACGGGAAGTCAATGGCGTGGGCAACAGCTGATGCGGTATCTTTTCCTATGGAGTACTATGGGCAACAGTGCCCTGTCCTCTGGTGGCAGCAGTCAGTGTCCGGTACCTTCCACTGTGCCTAGTCCATATGCTATAGTGGCTGATGAGAATGCAAGCCACAAAACTGTGCGAGCCCAACATGGCTCAGCAAATATACACTGGCAAAGTCAGAGTCTCCTGCGAGCAGGAAAGTATGAGCTGATAATATGGGTTACACACTCGGTTCTCTCTTTGCAGCACATGCGCTGTACTCATGGCCAGAAGCGCACGGCATCTCAATCTCTGCCAGCTAACAGGCGCGCTGCACTCTTATCTCTATGCTGTGCGCTGCCTGCTCCTGCCAAGACTGAAGCGCTGACAACCACTGGCGCGCTGCTTCTCTGGTAGGATACTGCACCCGATCTCTCTCTGTCAGCACGCTCTCAGTACTCACTCACTCAGAACGTTTCACACCTTGCTCCATGGTGACCAATGGGCACCCTGCATGTCTCTCCTCACAGTCTGTAAAGGCACAGATGATTGGCCTCGGGGAGACCAAAACATCCAACACCGCGGAGACACCATCACGTGTTTCTCAACGCAGTGATCCAGAACACTGCCCCCATCCCTTATGGGAAATATGCAAATGCATGTAGGATAGCTGCGGAGACACCATCACGTGTTTCTCAACGCAAGCAGTGAATAGCCAGACCTTTCCCCGGGAAGGAACAACAACGGGAAGGGCAGCATCCTATAAAGGAAACATCCAATACAGGAAAACCACCTATGCCAAGCATGGTATCCATCCACAGACAGCTGTTTCGGGGTGTTTGCCCCTCATCAGTGTGGAGTAGGAATCTGGCTATTAGGAGCAGTGCCTAGTAAAAGGCTGTAAAGGCACAGATGATTGGCCTCACAGTCTGTCAGCGGCTCTGGTGGTGGTGCTTGGGTGCGGGCCTGCTCTGTACGGATGCTTCGGGGCCGCAGCACTCACTGGTCCCTGCCGCGCACTATCTGTTCCTGCCAAGTCTTTCTCTGAGCTGCTGCTGAGCGCACGGCTCCCCTCAGTGCAGTGGTCACTCTCTCTGGACTGCTACAGAATGCCCGGCTTCTCTCCTGGCAGCGGTCCCTCTGTAGGCGGTGGGGCCCTGTTGCAGCACCTGGGCTCAGTGGGGAGGGAAAGTGGAGCGTGCCACTCTCCTGAGTGCCCTGCGTTCACGCCAAACTCCTCTGCTGCGCGCACTTTCCCCTTTTACATCCTTGCCCCCCTTGGCCAGGAGGAAGGTCCAGCTTGCTATTGCTTCCCTCCGGGAACAGAGGATGCAGCCTCAACAGTTCCGGACCCGGCTTAATACATGTACTTGCAGCCTGGTTTTCCTCCTCCTTACGCAGACATGCACACACAGTGTGCAGACATGCACGCACACAAAATGCAGATGTGCACACATATAGTACGCAGACATGCACACATACAGTACACAGACATTATACTGACATGCACATATACAGTAAGCAGACTTGCACACATACAGTAAGCAGACATTACAGCATAACAATAATCACATAAATAAACCGATACCAAGAAGAATGAGAGCCCTGCTTGCAAGCTTACAATCTATGAGGAGACACAAAAGGTGGATGGTAGCGACCACTTGTATTGTACGGACCAGCCATAATGTAGGAAATCGGGTGTTCATGTACAGTAAAGCTGCATGAAGCGGTTATCAGCCAGAATACGTAAAAGTACAGACACAGACAGCTATTAAATGCAAAAAGCATGTGAGGACTAGTGTTGAGCATTCCGATACCACAAGTATCGGGTATCGGCCGATCGGAATTCCGATACCGAGATCCGATACTTTTGTGATATCGGGAATCAGTATCGGGATTAATATCAATGTGTAAAAGAAAGAATTAAAATAAAAAATAGGGATATACTCACCTCTCCGACGCAGCCTGCACCTTACCGAGGGAACCGGCAGCCTTCTTTGCTTAAAATGTTCGCGTTTACTGCCTTCCGTGACGTCACGGCTTCTGATTGGTCGCGTGCCGCCCATGTGACCGCGACGCGACCAATCACAACAAGCTGTGACGTAATTTTCAGGTCCTGAATGCCTAATTCTAGGCATTCAGGACCTGAAAATTACGTCACGGCTTCTGATTGGTCGCGTGCCGCCCATGTGACCGCGACGCGACCAATCACAACAAGCCGTGACGTAATTTTCAGGTCCTGAATGCCTAATTCTAGGCCCTGCGCTTAGTAACCCGATGTTTACCCTGGTTACAAGCGAACGCATCGCTGGATCGGTGTCACACACACCGATCCAGCGATGACAGCGGGAGATCCAGCGACGAAAGAAAGTTTCAAACGATCTGCTACGACGTACGATTGTCAGCGGGGTCCCTGATCGCTGCTGCGTGTCAGACACAGCGAGATCGTGTGGATATCGCTGGAACATCACGGATCATGCCGTCGTAGCGACCAAAGTGCCACTGTGAGACGGTACCTTAACTGCGATGATTAACTGCAAAGTACTTTGAAAAAATTTACCTAAATGCCCCCTACATAAATGTATCCTCAAAGCTATGTCTAAATATATAGGAGGTTTGCTCTTAGATATATCACTAATTTGACTTGTTAGCAATCAATCAACTAAGTTAAGACAACAGGAGACAATAAATGTAGAGATAAACAAGTTTGCAGGCCCACATGGATCATAAACCTCTTTGAGAAAGTGACATGACCTTACAACTTAAGGGACAAGCTCGTCCTCCGGCATCTCCCGTAAGTTCCTGAATCACTTTGCCACCTGGCTTCCACATTTTCTCTCCCATGACATCCCCACCCTCATCAAGCTCAGTAAGATGAATGAACCATTATATGTTTGCTGAGATGGAATGGAGGTTACAGGAGACATGCAGGATATATGCAGCAGATGAATTAACTATATCAGGGGTGGGCAATTAATTTTCCAGAGAGGCCGCATGAGAGACCGTGACTGTTGTGGAGGGCCAAACCAATAGGCTCAATTCTCATCAATATTAATATTGATATATTATAATTACTATATTATTGATAATGAGCCCCACACAGTCTCCTCCATATGCAGCATGAGCCCTAACACAACCTTCTCCATATGCTGCATGAGCCCCACACAGCCTCCCCCATATGTGTCATGAGCCCCACACAGCCTCCCTATACACACTGCATGAGCCCCACACAGCCTTTCCATACACTGCATGAGCCCCACACAGCCTCCGTATGTACACTGCAAGAGCCCCACAACACAGCCTCTGTATATACACTGCAAGAGCCCCACACATTTTCCCACACTCAAGAGTTCACCGTGGGTCAGTCTGTGAGGGAGCGCAGCTTCAGTGATGGCACCGCTAGTCACTGATGTTGCGCTGGCAGCTTCTCATTCATTCATCAGTGGTTTACAGCCAGGATGGTCGCATTAGCACCACTCCTGGTTGTAAACTGTATATCCCCTAGATATGGTTTACGGCGTCGGACTGAATGCCGGACAGGTATAGGTATATTGTTGTTTGCTATTTTTTCTTTATTGCAGGAGATCGAGGGCATCACATGGATTAGCTAAATAATAAAGATGGCAAACTGTGTTTAGTGTTTTATTTAATTAAAATACTTTATTCTGGCTATGTCTTTATTTAACCCCTTACCAACTATAGGATTAGTAATGGATAGGTGTCTTATTGACACCTCTCCATTACTAAGCCAGCTTGATGTCACCTTACAATACAAAGGTGACCTCAACACCCCAACTATTACCCCATATGCCACTGCTACAGGGAAGTGGGAAGAGAGAGGCTAAGTGCCGGAATTGGCGCATCTTAGAGATGTGCCATTTCTTGGGCAGCTGTGAGCTGGTGTTTGTAGCTGGGGGGCAATAACCATGGACCCTTCCTAGGCAATAACTATCACCCCGCAGCTGTCTGCATAACCTTTTCTGGCTATTAATTATAGGGGGATCCCACGTAATTTTTTTGGGGGGAGCCCCCATATTTTAATAGCCAGTAAAGGTTAAATATACAGCTGTGGGCTAATATTCATAGCCTGGGAAGATCCTTGGGTATTAACCCCTTCCTAAGCTATAAACATCGGCCCCTAGTCACTGGCTTTCCCTCTCTGGTGCAGAAAATTGCGTAGGAGCCCACGCTATTTTTTTCCCTGAAAAGAATCTTTTATTAAATACATACATGTCCCCTAATTTGCACACACACTATGCTAATTTTATTGATCACACACATCTACATATCTAACTATTCTGCATGGATTTACTGTATGTAAACCATGTCTCCTATCCTGTCGGCTCCTGCATTGATGACAAATGAATTAACGGCTAATATTCTATCTATATCTATATGCAATATAAAGATATATATATAATAATAATAATTTTTATTTATATAGCGCCAACATATTTCGCAGCACTTTACAATTAAGCGGGGACATATACCGACAAATTCAATACAAGTTAAGACAATTTAAACAGTGACATTAGGAGTGAGGTCCCTGCTCGCAAGCTTACAATCTACAAGGAAATGGGGGGGACACAATAGGTAAAAAGTGCTTGTTATTTCAGGTCTGGCAATTATAATAAATAGGGATTTTCATATAAAGCTGCATGATCCGGTCATCAGCCCGTGTGTTTAAGTGCAATAGTCAAGTATCAAGTGCAGTTATCATGTGCATGGAGGGTGTGGAGACAGATGAATAGTAGGGTGCAGATTTAGAATAATATTTGGAAGGAGGGAACAGGGCAAAGTTAGTTTACTGAGTAGTTGATGTGGTAGGCTTGTTTGAAGAGATGGGTTTTTAGAGCGCGCTTAAATAGGTCGGGGCTAGGTATCAGTCTGATCGTCTGGGGAAGTGCATTCCAGAGAGCTGGCGCAGCATGAGAGAAGTCTTGGAGACGGAGATGCGAGGTTCGGATTACGGGGGATGTTAGCCTTAGGTCATTTGTAGAACGGAGGGCACGTGTAGGGCGATAGACAGAGATGAGAGAGGAGATATAAGGCGGTACAGAACTGTGGAGGGCTTTGTGGGTGAGAGAGATGATTTTTTACTGGACCCTGTAGCGAATGGGTAGCCAGTGTAATGACTGGCACAAGATGGAGGCATCGGTGAAGCGGTTGGACAGAAATATCACCCTGGCTGCCGCATTCAAGATGGATTGGAGAGGAGAAAGTTTGGTAAGAGGGAGACCGATCAGAAGAGAGTTGCAGTAGTCAAGACGAGAATGAATAAGAGCCACAGTAAGAGTCTTAGTGTAACAACTCTGCTGGCATCACAGCATGGCCTCACATCTCTCGCACTATCTTACCCACTGCTCCAGGTCATGATGTGGTTTCTGTTTCATGCCAGCTCCATGTTCTGTGTCTCTGCTCTCTGCATGCTTCATGGCTGTGTGTATAGGGGGGCGGCGCCTGAACTCTCTGGTTCTTATAGGAATCAGGTGCATCTGTCTAATCTGTTCCTGACCAATTGCCAGGAGGCCTCCAGTATTTAGTGCAGCTCCACACAGTGGTCTGGGCCTGTGCAATGTGTTTGCTCAGTTAGTGTTTAGCCGCTGAGTTTGCCAGGCCTTGCTCTGTGTTACTCCCTCTCTGGAGGCTTTTCTCTGTGCTATTGCCTTGATCTTGTTGTCTGCCCTCCAGGAGGCAGAATATCCTGGTTCCTGTGTCTTTGTCTTTGTTTCTTGTCTTGTTCCATTTCCTGGTCTGAACTTAGTCTTTTCTCAGTCTCCTTGTCTGTGGCTTCCTTCCCTGCTGTGTCTTTCCTCGTGTTCTCATTCTGCTTACACTCCGCAGTCTTGCGGCTCTGCCTGCTCTTTACCTTTGTGGCTTTACCTCTGCTCCGCACTCCTGCGGTTCTGCTCCTTTCTACTCTGCTTATCTTCTGCTGCAGTTATCCCTTGCTGCAGCTCCTCTCCACATTCCTTGTGGCTCAGCTCTGCTTTGCTGCAGAAAACTCTCGCTGCAGCTACTCTCCGTATTCCTTGCGGTTCTGCTCTGCTTAGCTTTTGTTGCTACACTATCTCTTGCTGCTCTACCATTCCTATTCGCAGCCTTGCGGTTCTCTTCCTGTGTGAACAGGTCCCAACCTGTTCCTTCATTCTCCTTTCCTTCTGGCTTGTTTCCGTACCTACATCTCCTGTGTGAACAGGTCCCGACCTGTTCCTTCATACCTCATTCCTTTCTGCTTGTTAGCTTTCCTGCACCTCCTGTGTGAACTTGTCCCTACCTGTTCCTTCATCAACCACATCAAACAGTCCTGTGTTCTCTGCTGTGCCTTCCAATCCAGTGTTCCTGCCAGTCCTGCCATTCCTGACATGCCTTCCAGTCCTGTGTTCCTGCCGTCCTAGCCAGTCCTGTGTTTTCTGCCGTTCCTGCCAGTCCTGTGTTCCTGCCAGCCCTGTGTTCTCTGCCGTGTCTCTGCCAGCCCTGTGTCTCAGCCGTGCCAGCCTACTCATCTGAGTTTCAGCCGTGCTCTTCTGCCAGTCCTGCCTGATGCCCGCACAAATCCTGGTGTTCCTGTCTCCCAAGTGGGATCAGCAGCCACAGCCAGACACCACCCTGGAGTAGCACCTGGCAGCTGCCTTCTGCACAAGCCTGACTGTTATGACCCCAATGGCGAGGGTCTCAGAGATATCAGCAAGTCTGCGAAGTACAAAAATCCAGCTCATAGGGCAGTGGTAACTGGGTTGACCATATATCTACTCCTAACGCCAACACTAGAAGTAGCCGGGGAACATGCCTACGTTGGTCGCTAGATGTCTCGCGCCAGCCGGAGGACTAACTACCCCTAGCAGAGGAAAACAAAGACCTCTCTTGCCTCCAGAGAATAGACCCCAAAAGTTGGATACAAGCCCCCCACAAATAATAATGGTGAGGTAAGAGGAAATGACAAACACAGAGATGAACTAGGTTTAGCAAAGAGAGGCCCACTCACTAATAGCAGAATGTAGTAAGATAACTTATATGGTCAACAAAAACCCTAACAAAAATCCACACTGGAGATTCAAGAACCCCCGAACCGTCTAACGGCCCGGGGGGAGAACTCCAGCCTCCCTAGAGCTTCCAGCAAGGATAGGATACAGATTATGTACAAGCTGGACAAAAATGCAAACAAAAACAATAGCAAAAAGCAAGAAAGCAGACTTAGCTTAATCAAGCAGGAACCAGGATCAGTAGACAAGAGCACTACAGATTAGCTCTGATATCAACGTTGCCAGGCATTGAACTGAAGGTCCAGGGAGCTAATATAGCAACACCCCTGACCTAACGACCCAGGTGAGCATACAAGGGATGATAGACATACCCAGAGTAAAAACACTAGTAGCCACTAGAGGGAGCCAAAAGGTAAATTCACAACAGTACCCCCCCCTTAGTGAGGGGTCACCGAACCCTCACCAAGACCACCAGGGCGATCAGGATGAGCGGCGTGAAAGGCACGAACTAAATCGGCCGCATGCACATCAGAGGCGACCACCCAGGAATTATCCTCCTGACCATAGCCCTTCCACTTGACCAGGTACTGAAGCCTCCGCCTGGAGAGACGAGAATCTAAGATCTTCTCCACCACGTACTCCAACTCGCCCTCAACCAACACCGGAGCAGGAGGCTCAGCAGAAGGAACCACAGGCACAACGTACCGCCGCAACAAGGACCTATGAAATACGTTGTGAATGGCAAACGACACCGGAAGATCCAGGCGAAAGGATACAGGATTAAGGATCTCCAATATCTTGTAAGGACCAATGAATCGAGGCTTAAATTTGGGAGAGGAGACCTTCATAGGAACAAATCGAGAAGACAGCCATACCAAATCCCCAACACGAAGTCGGGGACCCACACCGCGGCGGCGGTTGGCAAAACGCTGAGCCTTCTCCTGTGACAACTTCAAGTTGTCCACCACATGATTCCAGATCCGCTGCAACCTATCCACCACAGAATCCACTCCAGGACAGTCAGAAGGCTCCACATGTCCCGAGGAAAAACGAGGATGGAAACCGGAGTTGCAGAAAAATGGCGAAACCAAGGTGGCAGAACTAGCCCGATTATTAAGGGCAAATTCAGCCAACGGCAAGAAGGTCACCCAATCATCCTGATCAGAAGAGACAAAACACCTCAAATACGCCTCCAGAGTCTGATTAGTTCGTTCCGTTTGTCCGTTAGTCTGTGGATGAAAAGCGGACGAAAACGACAAATCAATGCCCATCCTACCACAAAAGGATCGCCAGAACCTGGAAACAAACTGGGATCCTCTGTCCGACACAATATTCTCAGGAATGCCGTGCAAACGAACCACGTTCTGGAAGAACACAGGAACCAGATCAGCAGAGGAAGGCAGCTTAGGCAAAGGAACCAGATGGACCATCTTGGAGAAACGATCACATATCACCCAGATGACAGACATGCCTTTAGACACCGGGAGATCCGAAATGAAATCCATAGAGATGTGTGTCCAAGGTCTCTTCGGGACAGGCAAGGGCAAGAGCAACCCGCTGGCACGAGAACAGCAAGGCTTAGCTCGAGCACAAGTACCACAGGACTGCACAAATGACCGCACATCCCTTGACAAGGAAGGCCACCAAAAGGACCTGGCCACCAGATCTCTGGTGCCAAAAATTCCCGGGTGCCCTGCCAACACTGAGGAATGAACCTCGGAAATGACTCTGCTGGTCCATTTAGCAGGCACAAACAATCTGTCAGGTGGACAAGAGTCAGGCCTACCAGCCTGAAATCTCTGCAACACACGTCGCAGATCTGGAGAAATCGCTGACAAGATAACTCCTTCCTTAAGAATACCCTCAGGTTCAGCGACTCCAGGAGCATCAGGCACAAAGCTCCTAGACAGAGCATCGGCCTTCACATTCTTAGAACCTGGTAAATACGAGACCACAAAGTCAAAACGGGAGAAAAACAATGACCAGCGGGCCTGTCTAGGATTCAGGCATTTAGCAGACTCGAGATACATCAAATTTTTGTGATCAGTCAAGACCACCACCCGATGCTTAGCACCCTCGAGCCAATGACGCCACTCCTCAAATGCCCACTTCATGGCCAATAACTCCCGATTGCCCACATCATAATTTCGCTCTGCCGGCGAAAACTTCCTAGAGAAAAAGGCACAAGGTCTCATAGTAGAGCAACCAGGGCCTCTCTGCGACAAAACGGCCCCTGCCCCAATCTCCGAAGCATCCACCTCAACCTGAAAGGGAAGTGAGACGTCAGGCTGGCACAAAACAGGCGCCGAAGTAAACCGGCGTTTCAACTCCTGGAAAGCCTCCACGGCAGCAGGAGCCCAGTTAGCTACATCAGAGCCTTTCTTGGTCATATCCGTCAGCGGTTTAACAACGCTAGAGAAATTTGCGATAAAACGACGGTAGAAGTTAGCAAAACCCAAGAACTTCTGAAGACTCTTAACTGACGAGGGTTGAGTCCAATCATGAATAGCTCGGACCTTGACTGGATCCATCTCCACAGCAGAAGGGGAAAAAATGAACCCCAAAAAGGGAACCTTCTGTACACCAAAGAGACACTTTGAGCCTTTTACAAACAAAGAATTTTCACGCAAAATCTCAAAAACCATCCTGACCTGCTCCACATGCGAGTCCCAATCATCAGAAAAAACCAGAATATCATCCAGATAAACAATCAAAAATTTATCCAGATACTTCCGGAAAATGTCATGCATGAAGGACTGAAAAACTGAAGGTGCATTAGAGAGCCCAAATGGCATCACCAAGTACTCAAAATGACCTTCGGGCGTATTGAATGCGGTTTTCCATTCATCGCCCTGCCTAATGCGCACAAGGTTGTACGCACCACGAAGGTCTATCTTGGTGAACCACTTGGCACCTTTAATCCGGGCAAACAAATCTGACAACAGCGGCAAAGGATACTGAAATTTGACAGTGATCTTATTTAAAAGCCGATAGTCAATACAAGGCCTCAAAGATCCGTCCCTTTTGGCCACAAAAAAGAATCCCGCACCAAGAGGGGAAGAAGAAGGACGGATATGCCCCTTCTCAAGAGACTCCTTGATATATGAACGCATCGCGGTATGTTCAGGTACCGACAGATTAAACAGTCTCCCCTTAGGAAACTTACTGCCAGGGATCAAATCTATTGCACAGTCACATTCCCTATGAGGAGGCAGTGCACTGGACTTAGACTCGCTGAAGACATCCTGATAATCAGACAAATACGCCGGAACTTCCGAAGGCGTAGAAGAAGCAATAGACAAGGGCAGGGAATCTCCATGAATTCCATGGCAGCCCCAACTTGACACTGACATAGCCTTCCAGTCCAAGACTGGATTATGGGTCTGTAACCATGGCAAACCCAAAACAACCAAATCATGCATTTTATGCAGAACAAGAAAACGTATTACCTCCCGATGTTCGGGAGTCATGCACATGGTAACCTGTGTCCAAAACTGCGGTTTATTTTTTGCCAATGGCGTAGAATCAATACCCCTAAGAGGGATAGGATTTTCCAATGGCTCAAGAACAAATCCGCAGCGCTTGGCAAATGACAGATCCATAAGGCTCAGGGCCGCACCTGAGTCCACAAACGCCATGACAGGATACGATGACAGTGAGCAAATCAAAGTTACAGATAGAATAAATTTAGGTTGCAAATTACCAATGACGACCGGACTAACAACCTTAGTAAGACGTTTAGAGCATGCTGAGATAACATGTGTAGAATCACCACAGTAGTAACACAAGCCATTCTGGCGTCTATGAATTTTCCGCTCATTTCTAGTCAGGATTCTATCACATTGCATTAATTCAGGTGCCTGTTCAGACAACACCATGAGGGAATTTGCGGTTTTGCGCTCCCGCAACCGCCGGTCGATTTGAATAGCCAGGGCCATAGAATCATTCAGACCTGTGGGAATGGGAAAACCCACCATCACATTCTTAATGGCTTCAGAAAGACCATTTCTAAAATTTGCAGCCAATGCACACTCGTTCCACTGGGTCAGCACGGACCATTTCCGAAATTTTTGGCAATACACTTCAGCCTCGTCCTGGCCCTGAGACATAGCCAGCAAGGCTTTTTCTGCCTGAATCTCAAGATTGGGTTCCTCATAAAGCAAACCGAGCGCCAGAAAAAACGCATCAATATCAGCCAATGCCGGATCTCCTGGCGCCAGCGAGAAAGCCCAATCCTGAGGGTCGCCCCGTAAAAAAGAAATAACAATTTTCACTTGCTGAGCGGAGTCTCCAGAGGAACAGGGTCTCAGGGACAAAAACAATTTACAATTATTCCAGAAATTTCTAAACTTAAATCGGTCTCCGGAAAACAGTTCAGGAATCGGTATCTTAGGTTCTGACATAGGATTTCTGGTAACATAATCTTGTATGCCCTGCACACGAGCAGCAAGCTGGTCCACACTTGTAATCAAGGTCTGGACATTCATGTCTGCAGCAATCACAAGCCACTCAGAGGTAAAGGGGAAAAGAAAAAAAAATGAGAGAGAGAAAAAAAACTCAGAACTTTCTTTCTTATAATCCCGCTTCTGCAATGCATTTAACATTTAATACTGGCCTGGCAAACTGTTATGACCCCAATGGCGAGGGTCTCAGAGATATCAGCAAGTCTGCGAAGTACAAAAATCCAGCTCATAGGGCAGTGGTAACTGGGTTGACCATATATCTACTCCTAACGCCAACACTAGAAGTAGCCGGGGAACATGCCTACGTTGGTCGCTAGATGTCTCGCGCCAGCCGGAGGACTAACTACCCCTAGAAGAGGAAAACAAAGACCTCTCTTGCCTCCAGAGAATAGACCCCAAAAGTTGGATACAAGCCCCCCACAAATAATAACGGTGAGGTAAGAGGAAATGACAAACACAGAGATGAACTAGGTTTAGCAAAGAGAGGCCCACTCACTAATAGCAGAATGTAGTAAGATAACTTATATGGTCAACAAAAACCCTAGCAAAAATCCACACTGGAGATTCAAGAACCCCCGAACCGTCTAACGGCCCGGGGGGAGAACTCCAGCCTCCCTAGAGCTTCCAGCAAGGATAGGATACAGATTATGTACAAGCTGGACAAAAATGCAAACAAAAACAATAGCAAAAAGCAAGAAAGCAGACTTAGCTTAATCAAGCAGGAACCAGGATCAGTAGACAAGAGCACTACAGATTAGCTCTGATATCAACGTTGCCAGGCATTGAACTGAAGGTCCAGGGAGCTAATATAGCAACACCCCTGACCTAACGACCCAGGTGAGCATACAAGGGATGATAGACATACCCAGAGTAAAAACACTAGTAGCCACTAGAGGGAGCCAAAAGGTAAATTCACAACACCTGACCTCACCATCAGAGGCTCCAGTGAAAACCCAGGCAGCTGTCATAGTCACGCCCCTTCCAGGGTAGTCTGGTTTGTGGCACAGTGGGGCCACAAACCCCCCGAGCTCATGCCCACCAGTCAGGGCGTTAGCGTGACACTTAGCAGTTTCAAAGGTGAGAAAAGGTCAGATTCTGGAGATGTTTTTAAGATGCAGGTGACAAGAGCGAGTGAGTGATTGGATATAGGGAGTAAAGGAAAGATCGATGTCGAATATGACCCCAAGACAGCAGGCATGCTGTTTGGGAGTTATGGTTGAAACCTCCAGGGTAATTTCGATGTTGGGAAGAGTGAGGTTAGTAGAAGGCATGATGTTAGAGACAGCAGACAGACAGTCCTTGGTATTTTGAATTAGGGTAGGGGTGATGACAGGGGAAGAAGTGTATAATTGGGTGTCATCAGCATAGAGATGATACTGGAACCCAAATCTGCTGATTGTTTGTCCAATAGGGGCGGTGTATAGAGAGAAGAGTAGGAGGCCTAGGACGGAGCCCTGCGGAACCCCGATAGTAAGGGGACGAGGAGTGTTGTGAACTCTATTTTTGGGCTCCCTCTAGTGGTCACAAGCGGTACTGTGTAGTGTTGTCTTACTGCAGGTTGCAGCATCAGCTGGTTTGTTATCCTTGGTTGGTTTGCTATTTAGCTCACCTGGATACTCAGTTCCTTGCCTGCTATCAATGTATTCAGTGCTCTTCAGATTCCTTGTGGCTACCTTGCTCCCAGTCTCTCCAAGACAAGCTAAGTTTTTGTTTGATCATTTTTTGATTATCAGCGTTCATTATGTTTTTAGTCCAGCTCGCTAAAATGTGATTTCCTCGCTTGCTGGTTGCTCTAGGGGACTGAGTTTCTCCCCCCACACCGTTAGTTGGTGTGGGGGTTCTTGAAATCTCAGAGTGGATATTTTGTAAGGGTTTTTTATTGACCGCATAGATTCCCTTTTCTATTTTCTGCTATCTAGTATTAGTGGGCCTCATTTGCTGAATCTGCTTTCACCCCTGTGTATGTGCCTTCCTCTTACCTCACCGTTATTATTTGTTGGGGGCTTCTATATCTTTGGGGATTATTTCTCTGGAGGCAAGAGAGGTCTTTCTTTCTCTCTAGGGGTAGTTAGTTCCTCAGGCTGGCTCGAGACGTCTAGGATTTTTAGGCACGTTCACCTGCTACTTCTAGTGTGTTTGGATAGGTTCAGATTTGCGGTCAGTCCAGTTTGCCACCTCCCTAGAGCTTGTCCTATGTTTGTTGCTTAGCTGGAATAATTTGTGATCCTCAACCACTAAGGATCATAACAGTATAGCAGGCCTGAAAGTGTTTAATGCATCGCAGAAGTGGGATAAAAAGAAGACCCGAGTACATTTTTTTTTTCTCCCGCTTTTCCTTTGCTGCAGTCTGTTTAGCTTCTTTCATCCCCTTGAACTCTGGGTGGTTTTGAGCTCAGCTGCAGACATGAATGTTCAGACTCTGACTTCTAGTGTGGATCATCTTACTGCACGGGTGCAAAGTATTCAGGATTTTGTTATTCGTAGCCCTATGTCAGAACCAAAGATACCCATTCCTGAGTTGTTTTCTGGAGATAGATCTAGGTTTCAAAATTTTAAGAATAATTGTAAGTTATTTCCATCTCTGAGACCTCGTTCCTCTGGTGATTCCACTCAGCAAGTTAAAATTGTTATCTCCTTGTTGCGTGGCGACCCTCAAGATTGGGCTTTCTCTCTGGCGCCAAGAGATCCTGCATTGCTTAATGTAGATGCATTTTTTCTGGCTCTTGGACTGCTTTATGAGGAGCCTAATCTTGAGAATCAGGCAGAAAAAGCGTTGCTGGCTATCTCTCAAGGTCAGGATGAAGCAGAGGTGTATTTTCAAAAATTTCGGAAATGGTCGGTGCTTACTCAATGGAATGAGTGTGCCCTGGCTGCAAATTTCAGAGAAGGTCTTTCTGAGTCCATTAAGAATGTTATGGTGGGGTTTCCCACCCCTACAAGTCTGAGTGATTCTATGGCTTTAGCCATTCAGGTTGATCGGCGTTTGCGGGAGCGCAAATCTGCTCATCCTTTGGCGGTATTTTCTGGACAGAGACCTGAGTCTATGCAATGTGACCGAACTCTGACCAGAATTGAGCGACAAAGTCATAGACGTCAAAATGGGTTGTGCTTTTACTGTGGTGATTCTACTCATGTTATCTCAGCATGCTCTAAACGCTTAAAAAAAATCGCTAAACCTGTCACCATTGGTACTATACAGCCTAAATTTATTTTGTCTGTTACTTTGATTTGTTCTTTGTCGTCCTACCCGGTTATGGCTTTTGTGGATTCGGGTGCTGCCCTGAATCTGATGGATTTGTCGTTTGCCAGGCGCTGTGGTTTTGTCCTGGAGCCTTTGGAATTTCCTATTCCTCTGAGGGGAATTGATGCTACGCCATTGGCTGAGAATAAGCCTCAGTATTGGACGCAAATGACCATGTGCATGACTCCCGTACATCAGGAGGTGATTCGCTTTCTCGTTCTGCATAATTTGCATGATGTTGTCGTTTTGGGTCTGCCATGGCTGCAAGCTCATAATCCAGTTTTAGATTGGAAAGCTATGTCTGTGTCAAGTTGGGGTTGTCAGGGAATTCATGGCGATACTCCGTTGGTGTCTATTGCTTCTTCCACTCCTTCTGAGGTCCCTGAGTTTTTGTCTGACTACCAGGAGGTATTTGATGAGCCCAGGTCCAGTGCCCTGCCCCCTCATAGAGATTGTGACTGTGCTATAAATTTAATTCCTGGTAGTAAATTCCCTAAGGGACGACTTTTTAATTTGTCTATACCTGAGCATGCCGCGATGCGGAGTTATATAAAGGAGTCTTTGGAGAAGGGACATATTCGCCCATCCTCTTCCCCTCTTGGTGCAGGATTTTTTTTTGTGGCCAAGAGGGACGGTTCTTTGAGACCTTGTATAGATTATCGTCTTCTGAATAAAATTACAGTCAAATTTCAGTATCCTTTGCCACTATTGTCTGATTTGTTTGCTCGGATTAAGGATGCCAGTTGGTTCACCAAGATAGATCTCCGTGGTGCGTATAACCTTGTGCGCAATAAGCAGGGAGATGAATGGAAAACAGCATTTAATACGCCCGAAGGCCATTTTGAGTACTTAGTGATGCCTTTTGGACTCTCTAATGCTCCTTCTGTGTTTCAGTCCTTCATGCATGACATCTTCCGAGAATATCTGGATAAATTTATGATTATTTATTTGGATGACATTTTGGTCTTTTCTGATGATTGGGAGTCCCATGTGAAGCAGGTCAGGATGGTGTTTCAGGTCCTGCGTGCTAATGCTTTATTTGTGAAGGGCTCAAAATGCCTCTTTGGAGTACAGAAGGTCTCCTTTTTGGGTTTTATTTTTTCTCCTTCTACTGTGGAGATGGACCCAGTCAAGGTCCAGGCTATTCATGACTGGACTCAGCCCACGTCTGTTAAGAGTCTTCAGAAGTTTTTGGGTTTTGCTAATTTTTACCGTCGTTTCATCGCTAATTTTTCTAGCGTGGTTAAACCTTTGACGGATTTGACCAAGAAGGGTTCTGATGTGACTAATTGGTCTCCTGCGGCCGTGGAGGCCTTTCGGGAGCTGAAGCACCGGTTTTCTTCAGCTCCAGTCTTATGTCAGCCAGATGTCTCTCTTCCCTTCCAGGTCGAGGTTGATGCTTCTGAGATTGGAGCAGGGGCTGTCTTGTCGCAGAGAAGCTCTGATGGCTCTGTGATGAAGCCATGTGCTTTCTTTTCAAGAAAGTTTTCGCCTGCCGAGCGGAATTATGATGTTGGTAATCGGGAGTTGTTGGCTATGAAGTGGGCATTTGAGGAGTGGCGACATTGGCTCGAAGGAGCTAAACATCGTGTGGTGGTCTTGACTGATCACAAAAATCTGATTTACCTTGAATCTGCCAAGTGCCTGAATCCTAGACAGGCTCGTTGGTCGTTGTTTTTCTCCCGTTTCAACTTCGTGGTCTCATACCTGCCTGGTCCGAAGAACATGAAAGCTGATGCACTTTCTAGGAGTTTTGTGCCTGACTCTCCGGGAGTTTCTGAGCCGGCTGGTATTCTCAGAGACGGAGTGATTTTGTCTGCCATTTCCCCAGATTTGCGACGAGTGCTGCAGAAATTTCAGGCGGATAGACCTGACCGTTGTCCACCAGAGAGACTGTTTGTCCCGGATAGATGGACCAGCAGAGTTATTTCCGAGGTTCATTCTTCGGTGTTGGCGGGTCATCCTGGGATTTTTGGTACCAGAGATTTGGTGGCTAGGTCCTTCTGGTGGCCTTCCTTGTCGCGGGATGTGCGTTCCTTTGTGCAGTCTTGTGGGATTTGTGCTCGGGCTAAGCCTTGCTGTTCTCGTGCTAGCGGTTTGCTTTTGCCTTTGCCTGTTCCGAAAAGGCCTTGGACGCACATTTCCATGGATTTTATTTCGGATCTTCCAGTATCTCAGAAAATGTCTGTCATCTGGGTGGTGTGTGATCGTTTTTCCAAGATGGTCCATTTGGTGCCCTTGCCTAAGTTGCCTTCTTCCTCCGATTTGGTTCCTCTATTTTTTCAGAATGTGGTTCGCTTGCACGGCATTCCTGAGAATATTGTGTCTGATGGAGGATCCCAGTTTGTGGCCAGGTTTTGGCGGACCTTTTGTGCTAAGATGGGCATTGATTTGTCTTTTTCGTCGGCCTTCCATCCTCAGACTAATGGCCAAACCGAGCGAACTAATCAGACGTTGGAAACTTATTTGAGATGTTTTGTTTCTCCTGATCAGGATGATTGGGTGACTTTTTTGCCTTTGGCCGAGTTTGCCCTTAATAATCGGGCTAGTTCTGCTACTTTGGTTTCACCTTTTTTCTGCAATTCTGGTTTCCATCCTCGTTTTTCCTCGGGTCAGGTTGAGTCTTCTGACTGTCCTGGGGTGGATTCTGTGGTGGATAGGTTGCAGCAGATTTGGAACCATGTGGTGGACAATTTGTGGTTGTCACAGGAGAAGGCTCAGCGCTTTGCCAACCGCCGCCGCGGTGTGGGTCCCCGGCTTCGTGTTGGGGATTTGGTGTGGCTGTCTTCTCGGTATGTTCCTATGAAGGTCTCCTCTCCTAAATTCAAGCCTCGCTTCATCGGTCCTTATAAGATCTTGGAAATCCTTAACCCGGTGTCTTTTCGTTTGGATCTCCCAGCATCGTTTGCCATTCATAATGTGTTCCATAGGTCTTTGTTGCGGAGGTATGTGGTACCTGTGGTTCCTTCTGTTGAGCCTCCTGCTCCGGTGCTGGTCGAGGGCGAATTGGAGTACGTGGTGGAGATTTTGGATTCTCGTATCTCTAGACGGAGGCTTCAGTATTTGGTTAAGTGGAAGGGCTATGGTCAGGAGGATAATTCCTGGGTTGTCGCCTCTGATGTTCATGCGGCCGATTTGGTTCGTGCCTTCCACGCGGCTCATCCTGATCACCCTGGGGGTCTTGATGAGGGTTCGGTGACCCCTCCTCAAGGGGGGGGGGGTACTGTTGTGAACTCTATTTTTGGGCTCCCTCTAGTGGTCACAAGTGGTACTGTGTAGTGTTGTCTTACTGCAGGTTGCAGCATCAGCTGGTTCGTTATCCTTGGTTGGTTTCCTATTTAGCTCACCTGGATACTCAGTTCCTTGCCTGCTATCAATGTATTCAGTGCTCTTCAGTTTCCTTGTGGCTACCTTGCTCCCAGTCTCTCCAAGACAAGCTAAGTTTTTGTTTGATCATTTTTTGATTATCAGCGTTCATTATGTTTTTAGTCCAGCTCGCTAAAATGTGATTTCCTCGCTTGCTGGTTGCTCTAGGGGACTGAGATTCTACCCCCACACCGTTAGTTGGTGTGGGGGTTCTTGAAATCTCAGAGTGGATATTTTGTAAGGGTTTTTTACTGACCGCATAGATTCCCTTTTCTATTTTCTGCTATCTAGTATTAGTGGGCCTCATTTGCTGAATCTGCTTTCACCCCTGTGTATGTGCCTTCCTCTTACCTCACCGTTATTATTTGTTGGGGGCTTCTATATCTTTGGGAATTATTTCTCTGGAGGCAAGAGAGGTCTTTCTTTCTCTCTAGGGGTAGTTAGTTCCTCAGGCTGGCTCGAGACGTCTAGGATTTTTAGGCACGTTCACCGGCTACTTCTAGTGTGTTTGGATAGGTTCAGATTTGCGGTCAGTCCAGTTTGCCACCTCCCTAGAGCTTGTCCTATGTTTGTTACTTAGCTGGAGTAATTTGTGATCCTCAACCACTAAGGATCATAACAGAGGAGAGGAAGAGGAGCTGGCAAAGGATACAGCGAAGGAGCGGTCAGAGAGGTAGGAGGAGAACCAGGAGAGGGCTGTGTCCTTGAGGCCTATGGAGCGGAGCATGGTGAGAAGGAGCTGGTGATCCACAGTGTCAAATGCGGCAGAGAGATCCAGGAGAATCAGCAGAGAGCAATGACCTTTGGATTTAGCTGTTATTAGATCATTAGAGACTTTAGTGAGGGCAGTTTCAGTGGAGTGTAAAGAGCGGAAACCAGATTGTAATGGGTCGAGAAGAGAGTTATCTGAGAGATAGCGGATTAGACGGGAGTGGACCAAGCGTTCCAGGAGTTTAGAGATGAAGAAAAGGTTAGAGACAGGTCCTTAGTTAGTAGTCTAGTTCTGGTCCAGGGATGGCTTTTTAAGTAAAGGGGTTATGATGGCATGTTTAAATGAGGGAAAGATACCTATATATATATATATATATATATATATATATATATATATATATATATATGTGTGTGTGTGTGTCACTGACAGAGTGTTCAGTGCAAAATCACGCTTACATGTCCATCTGAGTGTCGGATCAAAACGGCAATACAAGTCTATGGGTCAGTGAAAAATCTTTTCCCTAGACTGTTAAATGGTAAAAGAATAGAGTTTTTTTTCACATACAAGAAAAGCTGATAACACTGGGATGAAGCTTAGTCAGTTTTTTTCATACATGAAAAAAAGTGACTTCTGAATGAGGCCTAAGGTAGAGTATTATTAATCCCTTAACGACCGCCGATATGCCTTTTAACGGCGGCCGCTAAGGGTACTTAAACCACAGCGCCGTTAATTAACGGCGCTGTGGAAAAAGTAAATAGCGCCCCCCAGAGTCCGATTTTCTCCGGGGTCTCGGCTGCCAGGGGTAGCCGAGACCCCAGAGAACATGATTCGGGTTTTTTTTTACCGACCCCACTTTTGCGATCGCCGGTAATTAACCGTTTACCGGCGATCGCAAAAAAAACCAAAAAACGCGATTTCCCTTTTCATTTCTCTGTCCTCCAATGTGATTGCACATCAGAGGACAGAGAAAAGGGGTCCCCGATAGCCCCCCGATACTCAGCTGTCTCCCCCGGTGCTCCTCGTGGCTCCCGATGGGCGCCGCCATCTTTTTCCGGCAAAAAAATGGCGGGCGCATGCGCAGTGCGCCCGCCGGCCGGCACCGGGAGGATCTTTGGGGTCTTGGCTGCCGGGGCTAGCCAAGATCCCAAAGAACATGATCGGGGTCGGTTATACCGACCCCTGTTTTTCGATCGCCGGTAATTAACTTTTTACCGGCGGTCGCAAAAAAAAAAGCGATCGGTAATTCTCTGTCCTCTGATGTGATCGCACATCAGAGGACAGAGAAATAGGGGGATTCGGGGACCCTATTATACTCACCGATGTCCCTGGGTCCTCCTGCTTCTTCTCCTGGCTGCTGGCGTCTTCTTTGGGAAACAAAATGGCGGGCGCATGCGCAGTGCGCCCGCCATCTGTCGCCATCTGCCGGCCGGCAGGAGAAAGCAGTTGGGGCTAAAATTAGGGTTAGGGTTGGGGCTAAATTTAGGGTTAGGGTTGGGGCTAAATTTAGGGCTAGGGGTAGGGTTGGGGCTAAATATAGGGTTAGGGTTGGGGCTAAATTTAGGGTTAGGGGTAGGGTTGGGGCTAAATATAGGGTTAGGGTCAGGGCTAAATTTAGGGTTAGGCTTCTTTCACACTTGCGTCGGTATGGGGCCATCGCAATGTGTCGGCCCGACATTCCGACGCACGTTGTGAAAATTGTTAGGGTTAGGGTTGGAGCTAAAGTTAGGGCTAGGGTTAGGGTTGGGGCTAAATTTAGGGTTAGGGTTAGGGCTAGGGTTGGGGCTAAAGTTAGGGCTAGGGTTGCGGCTAAAGTTAGGGTTAGAGTTGGGATTAGGGTTAGGGTTTTGATTAGGGTTGGTATTAGGGTTAGGGTTGGCATTAGGGTTACGCTTGGGATTAGGGATAGGTTTGGGATTAGGGTTAAGGTTAGGGTTGGGATTAGGGGTGTATTGGGATTAGGGTTAGGTTTGAGGTTAGGGTTGAGATTAGGATTAGGGGTGTGTTGGATTTAGGGTTTTGATTAGGGTTATGGTTAGGGTTGACATTAGGGTTGTTTTGGGGTAAGGGTTGTGATTATCGTTAGGGTTGTGATTAGGATTATGGATCGGGTTGGGGTTAGGGTTAGGGGTGTGTTGGGGTTATGGTTGGAGATAGAATTGGGGGGTTTCCACTGTTTAGGTACATCAGGGGGTCTCCAAACACGACAGCCAATTTTGCGCTCAAAAAGTCAAATGGTGCTCCCTCCCTTCTGAGCCCTGCCGTGCGCCCAAACAGTGGGTTACCCCCACATATTAGGCATCAGCGTACTCAAGATAAATTGGACAACAACTTTTGGGGTCCAATTTCTCCTGTTACCCTTGTGAAAATAAAAACTTGGGGGCTACAAAATCTTTTTTGTGGAAAAAAAAAATATTTTTTATTTTCACGACTCTGCATTATAAACTTCTGTGAAGCACTTGGGCATTCAAAGTTCTCACCACACATCTATATAAGTTCCTTGGGGGGTCTAGTTTCCAAAATGGTGTCACTTGTGGGGGGTTACTGTTATGATCTGGTAACCTTGGAGCCGCATGAAAGACTTTCTCAGGAGTAGGTGGTACCTGTACTGACCGCAAACCCTAAACTAACACCACAACTAGAAGTAGCCGTGGGATGTACCTAACACGTCCTAGACACCTGGACACAGCCGGAGGACTAAATACCCCTATAGATAGAAATGGGAATTCTATCTTGCCTCAGAGCAGAACCCCAAAGGATAGGCAGCCCCCCACAAATATTGACTGTGAGTATAAGAGGAAAGACACACGCAGGCAGAAAAACAGGATTTAGGAAAAGAGGCACTTCTAGCTAAATAGAAAAGGATAGGACAGATTCTAAGCGGTCAGTATTAAAATCCTAAAAATATCCACAGCAGATAATACAAATATTCCACATCTAACTAAAGACATAGAAAGTATATCTGCATATCCTGAGAATCCAGCATGACTGAAAAATCCAAACAAAGTCTAAGCTGGACAAAAAACACAATAAATTGCACTGAATTGCAAAGCACATTGAATGTGTGCACAGAGACAAAAAACAGACACTTATCTTAGCTGAATTTGGCAGCAAGGCATGAGGAGCCAGAGAGAGAAGCAATCCCTCCAAGTACAATGGACAACTGGCACTGACTCATGGAGCCTGCACACCTAAATACCTAATAGAGCTGCAATCAGCAGAAACACCTGCCCGGATTACAACCCCAAGACAACTGCACTACCACCAACAACCACCGGAGGGAGCCCAAGAGCAGAATTCACAACAGGTTACTACTGTTTAGGTACATCAGGGGCTCTGCAAATGCAACATAATGCCCACAGACCATTCTAAGTCTACATTCCAAAACGGCGCTCCTTCCCTTCCGAGGTCTGCCGTGCGCCCAAACAGTGGTTTACCCCCACATATGGGGCATCGGCGTACTCAGGATAAATTGGACAACAACTTTTGTGGTCCAATTTCTCCTGTTACCCTTGTGAAAATAAAAACTTGGGGGCTTAAAAAAAATTTTTGTGGAAAAAAAAATATTTTTTATTCTCACGACTCTGCATTCTAAACTTCTGTGAAGCACTTGGGCATTCAAAGTTCTCAACACACATCTAGATAAGTTCCTTTGGGCGTCTAGTTTCCAAAATGGGGTCTTTTGTGGGGGTTACTACTGTTTAGGTACATCAGGGGCTCTGCAAACGCAACATAACGCCCACAGACCATTCTATCTAAGTTTGCATTCCAAAACGGCGCTCCTTCCCTTCCGAGCTCTGCCGTGCGCCCAAACAGTGGTTTTCCCCCACATATGGGGCATCAGCGTACTCGGTATAAATTAGAAAACAACTTTAGTGGTCCAATTTCTCCTGTTACCCTTGTGAAAATAAAAACTTGGGGCTACAATATCTTTTTTGTGGAGAAAAAAATATTTTTCATTTTCACGACTCTGCATTCTAAACTTCTGTGAAGCACTTGGGCATTCAAAGTTCTCACCACACATCTAGATAAGTTCCATGGGGGGTCTAGTTTCCAAAATGAGGTCACTTGTGGAGGGATTCTACTGTTTAGGCACATCAGGGGCTCCCCAAACGCGACATGGTGTCCGATCTCAATTCCAGCCAATTCTACATTGAAAAAGTAAAACGGCACTCCTCTTCCAAGCTCTGCGGTGCGCCCAAACAGTGGTTTACCCTCACGTATGGGGTATTGACGTACTCACGTATGGGGTATTGACGTACTCAGGAGAAATTGCACAACAACTTTTGTGGTCTAATTTCTCCTGTTACCCTTGTGAAAATAAAAATTTGGGGGCAAAAAGATCATTTTTGTAGAAAAAATGTGATTTTTTATTTTCACGGCTCTACGTTATAAACTTTTGTGAAGCACCTGGGGGTTTAAAGTGCTCACCACACATCTAAATAAGTTCCTTAAGGGGTCTAGTTTACAAAATGGGGTCACTTGTGGGGGGGTTTCCACTGTTTAGGCACATCAGGAGCTCTCCAAACGCGACATGGCGTCCGATCTCAATTCCAGCCAATTCTACATTGAAAAAGTAAACCGGCACTCCTTCTCTTCCAAGCTCTGCGGTGCGCCCAAACAGTGGTTTACCCCCACATATGGGGTATCGACGTACTCAGGAGAAATTGCACAACAACTTTTGTTGTCTAGTTTCTCCTGTTACCCTTGTGAAATTAAGAATTTGTGGGCGAAAAGATCATTTTTGTGTAAACAAATGCGATTTTTTATTTTCACGGCTCTACGTTATAAACTTCTGTGAAGCACTTGGGGGTTCAAAGTGCTCACCACACATCTAGATAAGTTCCTTAAGGGGTCTAGTTTCCAAAATGGGGAAACTTGTGGGGGGTTTCCACTGTTTAGGCACATCAGGGGCTCTCTAAACGTGACATGGCGTCCGGTCTCAATTCCAGCCAATTCTGCATTGAAAAAGTCAAACGGCGCTCCTTCACTTCCAAGCTCTGCGGCGCGCCCAAAAAGTGGTTTACCCCCACATATGGGGTACTGGCGTGTTCAGGAGAAATTGCATAACAAAATGTATGGTTACATTTCTGTTTTTACACATGTGAAAATAAAAAAAATGGTTCTGAATTAAAATGTTTGCAAAAAAAGTTAAATGTTCATTTTTTCCTTCCACATTGTTTCAGTTCCTGTGAAGCACGTAAAGGGTTAATAAACTTCTTGAATGTGGTTTTGAGAACCTTGAGGGGTGCAGTTTTTAGAATGGTGTCAAACTTCATTATTTTCTATAATATAGACCCCTCAAAATGACTTCAAATGTGATGTGGTCCCTAAAAAAAAATGGTGTAAAAATGAGAAATTGCTGGTCAACTTTTAACTCTTATAACTCCCTAACAAAAAAAAATTTTGTTTCCAAAATTGTGCTGATGTAAAGTAGACATGTGGGAAATGTTATTTATTAATTATTTTTTGTGACAAATCTCTCTGATTTAAGGGCATAAAAATACAAAATTTTAAAATTGCAAAATTTTAAAAATTTTCACCATATTTCTGTTTTTTTCATAAATAATCACAAGTAATATCGAAGAAATGTTACCATTATCATGAAGCACAATATGTCACGAAAAAACAATCTCAGAATCAGCGGGATCTGTTAAAGCGTTCCAGAGTTATAACCTCATAAAGTGACAGTGGTCAGAATTGTAAAAATTGGCTCGGTCATTAAGTACCAAATTGGCTCTGTCACTAAGGGGTTAAATAAACATATCCTATTTATTGTTTAATATGTTATCTTTTGGCTATTTTTTTATCAGTTTACTTTAGTGTCACTAGACGTTTTATTGAACAGTTTGGGATTGCAAAGATCACTTGCACATACGTAATAAAACATCATGCTAGTCTATGCAATTCACTTTCCGGTCCACATGTCCCTATAATATCTATTTAGTGCAAGTTATTTATGGGTGTGCTAGCTTTATTGACCAGAACACTCTACTACAAATGGAGGCAGGTACTGTGCTTCTCAGTTAATATAGTTAATGGAGAAATCAATACACATTTCCAAGCTAACTGCCAGACTGAAGACAAGTAGCCCTTCTGTCATATAAGCTCTTGTAATCCCTTCTCACAGGACTAAGGTATTTCTGCATCTCGTAATCTGATTATTCCTCACATAGTTCCTTAAAATGGATTGTTGACTTTTCGAACTTGCTCATCATCTACAGTAGTTGCTTCTGTGAAATACAACCTGCTTCATCCCATAATAAGTTATCTTTTATATAAACCTAGATGGAGGCCAGATGCTATTGCATCGGCAGGGCGGTAAAGTCACGATGGGGGCAGGCATGCGGCGCTGTTGTTGCCTACTTGCATCCTGTGATAATCTAATGACTTTTGCATCAGGGGACTCATGTGCTTGACGCCTGTGCTTATATGCATTGTTTTGTTCCAGCGATGCTGTTGCTCTTCAAGAGTCTCATTTGCACTTTGTTGTCTTCAATGTTGTGCCTTTGCTGCTTTCCTTTCATTGTCATTGGCATACTTTTTATGAGGAGTCATGTTGGTGTTGATATTTGCTTTTTAAAGGGGTTTTCCCACGAACAAAAGTTCATTTCAAAAATTGTCTGCGTCTGACTGTGTATCGAACATACTACAGCTCCTGCAGGGGAGGAAGCAAAAGACAATGCTGACATTACAGCAGGAGATCGCAGAGGATACATCTTGTGGGGAAAAATATTTTTTAAAAGTAGTTAGTTAAATATTTTACCTCACAAAATGAATCCCCCCATCCTGCCCAGGGAATGTGTTATGCTCCATACACGGTCAGACACAGTAAATTTTTAAAATGAACTTTTGTTCATGGGAAAACCCCTTTAATGTGACCGGCTTCCTCTGCCTTTAGACACGTGGCGCATCTGCCGCCAAGATCAGCAGAATGATTCAATGCACCTGCGTGTAATTCGCGCAGGTGCAGTAAATCAGACCGCCATCTTTGTGCAGACAGATAGCAGCGGTCACATTAAAACTGTGCATGCACTCCTCCTGTACAAAGATGGTGGCAGTCAGTGAATCATTTGGCTGAACCCGGCGGCGGTGTGTTCAAAACAGTGTTCCGAACACTGTGAGTGTGAGGCCGGAGTCACACTAGAGAGTTTTACGGATGTATGAGAGGCGCAAAAACTATGCATTGCACACTGACCAATGATTCTCTATGAGGCAGCTCCCACCTGCCGTATATTTCGCAGCTGTATTTTACGTGCGTAGAAAATCGCAGCATGCTGCGTTTGTCAGCGTATTGCCCAAAAAATCCCCAAATTAAAGTCTATGGGGACGAGAAAAATCAGTGTGACTTGCAAGAAATACACAGCGGTGTTCTATAGAAAAGCCGGTAATTCAGCGCGTTGTACAGTAAAATCACACTAACAGGTTAGAATAGAATAGATCAAATAAATATCTACACATAGTATAGGTATATATATGTATGTATATATATATATATGTAATTGAGACACACATATATATATATATATATATATATATATATATATATTTAAATTTAATACAGAGCTAGATAGCATAAAAGCCGGTAATTCAATTGCCGGCTTTTGCTATCTCCTTATCAAACCCCACAGGATATGAGACATGGTTTACATACAGTAAACCATTTCATATCCCTTATTTTTTTGCATACTCCTCACTAATAATGTTAGTAGAGTGTGTGTGAAAAATATGGGGGCTCAAGCTGTTAAAATAAAGGGTTAAATCGTGGAAAAAACTGGCGTGGCCTCCTGCGCAATTTTCTCCACCAGAGTGGGAAAGCAAGTGACTGAGGGCAGATATTAATAGCCTAGAGAGGGACCATGGATATTGCCCCCCCGGCTAAAAACATCTGCCCCCAGTCACCCCAGAAAAGGCACATCTGTAAGATACGCCTATTCTGGCACTTAGCCTCTCTCTTCTCACTCCCCTGTAGCAGTGGAATATGGGGTAATAAAGGGTTAATGTCACCTTGCTATTGTAAGGTGACATTAAGCCTGGTTAATAATGGAGAGGTGTCGGGGGCATGGCCTGAATCCTGAACAGTTGCAGAGCGGCTCCTGCTATCAGGCCATACAAATCCCAGTTAGTGCCCACCTGTGCAGTGTTTTCGGGCAGGAACAAGCACAGGAGTGTCAGGGGACAGGACCGAAATGCTTTCAAGAGATCTGTGGTGACCGGAGGACGGGGTGGACAGCGTTGGAGTCTCGGCCTGCAGGCGCCGGTGCCATCTTGCCACGCACCCAGCACATCCCGCCACACACGAGAGAGGAGAGTGCAGGGAGAAAGGAGACACCTTGAATACCGCTGCACACCGGGGAGAATAGACGTCCGTCTGCTGGGGATCCCTCAGCAGTTACCCTGAGGGCTGGCCTTTCAGGTGAGAGCTGGGAGTCTGGAGAACCCTCTGTGCCGGTCGGCTGGGTGAACGAGCTGAAGGGAGGTCCACTGGACACTGCTGAGAGGGGGTGAAGCTGTTGGGTTCTTAGAGGGGGTTGCCTGCGGCTGAGGTCTTACCGCTGTGCCCAGACAAGGGGGAAACTTTGCTTTCATATCTCCCCGCTCCTTGCCGCCCCCCCCCCCCAGTCAAAGCTGTGGGACACAGCAAGCAGCAAAGATCTCCTCCAGATAAACTATAGCTACGGTCTTGGCGCTCACAGCCTTTTTCTTTTCAGTCCAGATTACACCCTGGCATATCCTGGAGCTTCGTGCCCCACTAGTAAAATCCGTTCAACAAGCATAAGCTGCTGCCGCAGACAGAACACAGACATTGTATTCTCTATCATATACTGAGAGGCTGCGATGAGCTTTCCAGCAATTAAGATGAGCTAAACCCCAACCTGGCGCGCAGGTGATATTTTTTAAAACAGGCGCTAAACACATATATTGGTCAAAACTAATAAAGAGCGCTGCAAAATCTCTACTACTATCTTACAGCAAGACAAACAAAACGAAATGGAGAAATTTCTAAAACGCAAACCTCTTACAGCTTGTGCAGCACATAAAAATTCTCACTCTAATACTGCAATGGAAGAACATATAGATGATTCTGATTCCAATGATGTCGCATTGGAGAGTGATGTTCCCCATTTGGACTCTGGAGGAATATCAAAATCCTTTCTCAGAAAAGCACTAGCTTTGGCGATGAAGCCATTAGTAGCCGAGGTCTCAGGCCTAAGAGTAGACATACAACAAATTGGCAATAGGGTGGAGTCCCTTCAAACTACCCAATCTTCCATAATAAGTCACTCAAACATCATCAAAGATCATCTAGAATTTCATAGATCACAACTAAACTCAGCATCCCTGCTCTTAGAAGACCAAGAAAACCGGAGCCGCAGAAAAAACATTACAATCAAAGGCATACCGGAAAGTGTCTCTAATGAAATTCTTGAGAAATCAACCTATGAAAGTTTGGGATATCTTTCAAATTGAGGCAATGGAGATTCCCTCCTGGCTGCCCCTTGACTCCTCATTGAACACTCCCCCTAAACTCCACTCATTGAAAGACCAAGGGGACTGATCTCCTGTTAAGAGAATTTCGTCACCAAAACAGGGGAAATCTGGAGCTAAAAAGAAACCTCCACCCTGAGTTTCCTTGAATTCCCGAGGTTTGATATTGTGCACTCGCCTTCCGCGAGCTCTACAGGCTACATGTTACTGCTATCACTTTAAGTCTTGTAGCTATGAGATTAACGACAATTTGTTCTTCATCTTAACCACATTTTTCCACAGATATCCTAAAAAGGCTTGCTGGCAATATATATAATTTTTTTTTTATCACCGACGCGCCCACAAGAGACTGTTCTATCTACTTTGGAGGATGCTACGTGCCCCAGCCTCCGCCGTGGATGGGATTCATTATGTTAATATGTTAAACATTTTCCCCCCAATTGTTATAATTGTTACTATTTACTTTTCAAGTTTGGTACACACGTGCTGCTCCTCTTTTAGCCACATTATTGTTAAGTTATGGCAGGTAAAGATTCACAACTAGCTACTATAACAGTAGCTTCGTATAATATTAAAGGCCTATGCTCTCCAAATAAACGTGGCAAGATTATGAGATTCCTACACTCCAAAAACTCCAGTATTATATTTTTCCAGGAAGCTCATTTTAAAACTGGTCGATCCCCAGATATGTTACGGTCGCTTTTCCTTACCTGGTACCATAGCACAGGTCTCTCGGCGTCCAAGGGTGTGAGTATTGCAATAAAAAATGTTCCATTTAGCCTACAAGACACTCTTTCGGAACCCAGAAGGAAGATATGTTATGGTTAAAGGGCTCTTAGCCAACACACAAGTTACTTTTTGCAATCTTTATGCCCCCAATAATAATCAAATTAATTGGATCTGCAGGGTATTGGATACTCTTAGTCTGTTTAAAAAGGGTCTTTTGATAGTGGGAGGGGATCTCAATGTCTCATTTAACCCCTTGTTGGACACCTCATCAGGCAGATCTTCAATTTCACAAAAAGCCCTGAGAAAACTTCATTTGGGCCTCCAATCTTTAAATTTGACTGACCCGTGGAGAATCTTAATCCCTACATCAAGAGACTATACTTTTTTTTCGCCACCTCATAATAGCTATCATAGAATAGACTTTCTACTATTCTAATCCTCACATCTACAACTAGTAAAATCAGCAGACATAGATGTTATTTCTCTGTCTGACCATGCCCCGATCTTCTTAGAACTGTTCGTTAGTTCCTTGCCTAAGCCCTCTTTCACTTGGACACTAAACAAAACACTTCTAGATTCCATTTCACATTTGACCAAATTCACAACCACCCTTGTTTTTTTTTTCAAAGGTCCTTCCACACCAATGGTTTGGGAGGTGCATAAAACTGTTTTAAGAGGAGAATTCATAGCTTTAGGATCGTACCTGAAGAAACAGAGGTCAAGGGAGGTGCTTTCTATCCTTCATCAGATAAACTCAGTTGAAAAACTTCACAAAAAAATCACAACTTGAGGAGGTTCAGAAGAGGCTCAGAGTACTCAGGTACTCTCTAAGGGACCTTTTAAATTTTCAATCGGCAAAAATCTACATGAGAAGCCAACAGAGGTTTTATCTACATGGCAATAGAAGCAGCAAACTTATGACTTCTCTTCTGAAAAAACGCAAAGGCCACACCTTTATTACAAATTTGAAATCCTCCAAAGGTGCTGTAGTAACTGAGTCAACTGACCTCGCTAATGAATTTCAAAATTTCTACGAACGCCTTTATAATATAGATATACCTGACGAAATGAGAGATCCTGCTAGAGCAATAGACAACATAGACAGATTCCTATCTCCTTTACAGCTCCCCTTGTTATTGAGTGAAGACTACTCATCTCTACAAACGCCAGTCACATCTGAAGAGGTACTGGATGTTCTCTCAACCATTCCCAACGGAAAAGCTCCGGGCCCAGATGGCCTCCTAATAATTTATTACAAAAAACTAATAAAACCGTTGTTACCGCATCTAGTAGCCCTCTTCAACTCTTTCCTCGCAGGGAACTCCCCACCTCAACAAGCTCTAGAAGCTTTTATCACAATTTTACCAAAAGAAGGAAAAGACCCAAGGTTTTGCGCAAGCTATAGACCAATATCCCTTCTTAATACAGACACAAAACTATGGGCAAAAATTCTAGCAAACAGACTAAGAGACATTCTCCCTAAATTAATTCATACTGACCAAGCGGGGTTTGTCCAGGGGCAAGAAGGCAAGGATAATTCAACCAAAATACTCCAATCTATAACACAGGTCAACAAAAAAAATTTTTTTTTCTGGTGTCCAAAATATTTTAATGAATTTGGGGTATTTTTGGGGTGCTGATTCTGAATATGCTATCAGTTTTGCCAGATTGGCTCAAGTTTTTGACATTTTTGGTATCTTATTTATAGCACTTGTTGGTAAATGCGACGCATCATCTCATTAATTTCTTTGGATTAGTACTTGAACTGAGCAGTTCTCAATATAGTTTTGTGTTAATTAGTGTTCTAAAAGTTTGTTCATAGCTTGATTTTTGCACTAACTTTATGTTGTTGTCTGTTTTCCAGTGAAAAGCATGAACTCATCAAGAAGAAGTTGTCTTAACGATCCAGACTCATTCTGTTACATTTGTGGTGAATACACACTGCCAAAACATAGAAGAAACATAACAGACTTCGTAAAAAAAGTGTATTTTGCCTATTTTGGGGTTATGCTTGGGGACCAAGACAAGTTTTGGGCACCACACATAGTGTGCAAAGCATGTATCGAATTATTACGAAAATGGAGCAAAGGACAAAGAAAAAGCTTCAAATTTGGTGTTCCAATGGTGTGGAGAGAGCCAAAAAATCATCATGATGACTGTTATTTCTGTGCAGTGCAAGTGCAAGGATTCAATAAGCATAAGAAACGAAAATGGGAGTAACATGGAATCTGCAAGAAGGCCTGTCCCTCATTGTGAAGATGTGCCTGTACCTGTGTTTACCATAAATAACAGTCATCATGATGATTTTTTGGCTCTCTCCACACCATTGGAACACCAAATTTGAAGCTTTTTCTTTGTCCTTTGCTCCATTTTCGTAATAATTCGATACATGCTTTGCACACTATGTGTGGTGCCCAAAACTTGTCTTGGTCCCAAAGCATAACCCCAAAATAGGCAAAATACACTTTTTTTACGAAGTCTGTTATGTTTCTTCTATGTTTTGGCAGTGTGTATTCACCACAAATGTAACAGAATGAGTCTGGATCGTTAAGACAACTTCTTCTTGATGAGTTCATGCTTTTCACTGGAAAACAGACAACAACATAAAGTTAGTGCAAAAATCAAGCTATGAACAAACTTTTAGAACACTAATTAACACAAAACTATATTGAGAACTGCTCAGTTCAAGTACTAATCCAAAGAAATTAATGAGATGATGCGTCGCATTTACCAACAAGTGCTATAAATAAGATACCAAAAATCTCAAAAACTTGAGCCAATCTGGCAAAACTGATGACATATTCAGAATCAGCACCCCAAAAATACCCTAAATTCGATGAAATATCTTTGGCACCAAAAATGCTGTTGACCAGTGTAATGTATGCCAAAAAATGAGGCATCCCCATGACTCTCCTGTCCACAGATTCTGAAAAAGCATTTGATAGGGTGAGCTGGAGATACATGGAATGAGTACTACCGTATTTTCCGGCGTATAAGATGACTTTTTAACCCCTGAAAATCTTCTTAAAAGTCGGGGGTCGTCTTATACGCCAGGTATCGTCTTGTACGCCGGGTGTATATGGTGGGTGGGTGGGGGGGAGTGGTCCCGATGACGAAGAGGGGGCATCTCACAGGAAAGTGGGAGTGGAGTATGCCCCATTACCTCATTGTAGCTGCAGCATCAGCGTGGGGTGCTGGGGAGCAGCGGCGGCTGCTCCTCTTTGTGCCACGTGGGTGCTGTGGGGCGGCGGCTCCTCTTCGTGCAGTGTCGGGGCTCTGTGCTGTGGGGTGGCAGCGGATCTTAGTGCAGAGTTGGGGCTCCTCCGGCATCTTTTCAAAGCCCGGAGGCACCGGCAGCTCCATTGCTGCGATGCGGTGGCCTCCGGGAAAATGGCCGCTGGGGGCGGCGCATGCTCAGATTCAGATCTCGTCCCGAGATCTCGGGGTCTTCGGCTCTACCATGGACCCTCTGCTGTCTAGCTTCTTCCTTATTTAAATTCCACATTGGTGCTGACCTAGGCTCGAGCGGCGCTTGAACAGATTGATCATTCAATGGACTTAAATAAAATGGCACTCAATGATGAGCCGAGATCTCAATCAGCAGATGCGTCACCACTGGCACCACTTCCCAAAAACTGTCAGAAGATCAATTTGTGCATGCACCATTACCGGCACCATTTTATTGAAGCCCATCGAAAGATCAATCTGTTCAAGCGCCGCACAGGGCCGCCACAATGTACGGAGACCACGTCTAATGATGATTTTATAAAAACCAGGCTACGGATTTCTTAACTTAAAATATGTATTAAATCAGTGTACCAGCGCCATTAAAGCAATGCCTTTAGTTTAATAGGTATAACCCTGATGATGTTCTCTTTAACCCCCAAACTACATTTTGGGCCCCGCATTAGCTTCCACGCAGTATAATGGATTCTAATTTATTTCCTATACTGTATAATGGACCCCATGTTAGCCACCTAACTAAATAATAGGTAATAGGCCCCACACTTTAAAAGGGCCCAACAGTACTCCCTATAATGTATGAGGGCCAACCACTGTTTCAGGGTCCCCAATTGTTTATGATGCCTCCAGAAGCTTTAATTAAAATTAAAAAAACATTATATACTCACCTGTTACAGGATCCTGACAACTCCACCAGCGAGGCTTGGGCTGATCATGGAGCTGTCATAGGGCCATCGCACACACGGGACATCATGATCTCACAGTGTCAGAACTTTTTTGTTATGCAAGTGATTTGGCACCTCGGCCATTCTGTATAGTACAGGCTCAAAGCGATCTGTGGTCTTCAAAAGAGAGAGCGGTAGCACAGAGAGACTGTAGGACTTAAAGTGAACCTGTCAGGAGGATTATCCTGAGTAAACTACAGGCACTGTCAGGTTGGCATGGTTAAACTGATTAAAATGATACCTAGGTTGATGAAATCCGTCATGTGGTTTCTGTTTAATCTTTATTTGCAGTTTTGAGTTAGTGAGAATCTCAGTCTTAGGGGCAGAACTGTTGGGGGTCTTTATGTGGTTCTCTTTTAGACATTCATCCTTATGGCTTATGATAGGTCACTGATCCCTCAGTAATCTGCCTCCTATTTTACCTACTGAATATACGATTTGAAAAAAAATTTTGCATTCATCAGGCAGGCAGTGGCGCCTGCGATGTAGCATGATATGGTTTATAATATGCATATTTTCGTTTATTTAGACATATAGTTTTGTTTAAGAATTTCTTTTTAAACAAAATGTCACTGGTGGACAGGCCTGCACTGTAGCATCTATTGCATTCTGATAGATGCCACTGTGCAGGCACTGCCACTGGCACCATTTTGGCTGAGGAAAAGTTAGGCTTCATCAAGATGGTGTTGGCAGCACCTGCACAGTAGCATCTTTCAGAACGCGATAGATGCTATTGCTCAGGCGCCACGGCACCATTTTGCTAGAGAAAAAAATAGGTGCCATCAAAATGGCGCCGGCAGCACCTGCCTAGTAGCATCATAGATGCTACTGTACAGTCACTGTTTGACAAAAAAAAATCTTAACCAAAACAAACACATTTGCATATTATCCACCGCATCATGCTACAGGCCAGCGCCTGCATGAGGAATGTGATTTTTTAAAAACATATTATATTTAGTACTAGCTGAAGAGCCCGTCGTTGCCTGGGCATAGTAAATATCTGTGGTTAGTTATAGCACCTCACTTCTCTTATTTTCCCATCACGCCTCTCATTTTCCCCATCACATCTTTCATTTTCCCCCTCACATCTCTCATTTTCTCCCTCACACCTCTCATTTTCCCCTCACTCCTCTTATTTTCCCCCTCACTCCTCTCATTCCCCCCTAACACTTGTCATTTCGACCTCACATCTGTCATTTTCCGATCACTCCACTATTTTCCCTCACTCCTCTCATTTTGCACTCACACCTTTTCATTTTCACCTCACACCTCTCATTTTCACCTCAGTATATACATGTTTGTCATCTCCCTTATATATAGTATACACTTGTATGTCATTTCCTGTATATAGTATATACCTGTATGTCATCTCCCCTGTATATAGTATATACCTGCTGTGTGTCATCTCCCCTGTATATAGTATATACCTGTATGTCATCTCCTCCAATATATAGTATATACCTGTATGTCATCTCCTCCTGTATATACTATATACCTGTAGGTAATCTGCTCCTGTATATAGTATATACCTGTGTGTCATCTCCTCCTGTATATAGTATATACCTGTATGTCATCTCCTCCTGTATGTAGTATGTACCTGTATGTCATCTCCTCCTCTATATAGTATATACCTGTGTGTCATCTCTCCTGTATATAGTATATATCTGTGTGTCATCTCCTCCTGTATATAGTATATACCTGTGTGTCATCTCCCCTGTAAATAGTATATACCTGTGTGTCATCTCCTCCTGTATATAGTATATATCTGTATGTCATCTCCTCCTGTATTAGACCTCGTTCACACGTTATTTGGTCAGTATTTTTACCTCAGTATTTGTAAGCTAAATTGGCAGCCTGATAAATCCCCAGCCAACAGTAAGCCCACCCCCTGGCAGTATATATTAGCTCACACATACACATAATAGACTGTTCATGTGACTGACAGCTGCCGGATTCCTATATGGTACATTTGTTGCTCTTGTAGTTTGTCTGCTTATTAATCAGATTTTTATTTTTGAAGGATAATACCAGACTTGTGTGTGTTTTAGGGCGAGTTTCGTGTGTCAAGTTGTGTGTGTTGAGTTGTGTGTGGCGACATGCATGTAGTGACTTTTGTGAGATGAGTTTTGTGTGGAGACATGCGTGTAGCAACTTTTTGTGTGTCGAGTTGCATGTGACAGGTTAGTGTAGCAAGTTGTGTGCAGCAAGCTTTGCGCATGGCGAGTTTTGCACGTGGCGAGTTTTATGTGTGGTGCCTTTTGAGTATGTGCAAGTTTTGTGTGAGGCAACTTTTGCATGTGTTGCAACTTTTGTACATGTGGCAATTTTTCCGCGTGTGCAAGTTTTGCGTGTGGCGAGTTTTCCATGAGGTGAGTTTTGCACGTGTGGCGAGTTTTGCATGTGAAGAGTTTTGCGCGTGGCGAGTTTTGAGCGGCGACTTTTGTGTTTCGACTTTTAGGTGGCGAGGTTGGTGTATGTGTGGTGAAATGTGCGCTGAGTGTGGTATATGTGTTCGAGCACGTGGTAGTGTGTGGCGCATTTTGTGTGTGTGTTCATATCCCCGTGGTGGTGTGGTGATTATCCCATGTTGGGGCCCCACCTTAGCAACTGTACAGTATATACTCTTTGGCGCCATCGCTCTCATTCTTTAAGTCCCCCTTGTTCACATCTGGCAGCTGTTAATTTGCCTCCAACACTTTTCCTTTCATTTTTTCCCCATTATGTAGATAATTGTTTGGTGAATTGGAAAGCGCGGGGTTAAAATTTCACCTCACAACATAGCTTTGACGCTCTCGTCATTACATGCACCTCCAGATTTGTTATTTATTATGCTACCTGCCCGTGCGGACTGATATACGTCGGGATGACCACTAGACTCTTGAAAGTTAGGATTAGGGAACACGTTCTGGGGATTGAGGCGGCTGCTACCCAGAAGGATAAATCCCTATTGAAAACCATTCCAAGACATTTTTCTACCTTTCACAATTGTGATGGGTCTTTATTGAGAGTCCGTGGTATTGACATGTTAAATGTCAATATTCGCGGTGGTAATATGTTCAAACGTCTCGGTCAATTAGAGACGCGATGGATTTGGTTGCTTAATACGGTACACCCATTGGGCTTAAACGAAAATATAAGCTATGCCTCTTTTCTGTAGTCGTCACGCTGCTGTGCCTATATTTGTCTCTCCGCATCATAATGTTTTTATTGTGATTTTAATTTTGTATTTTTATGTTTTTGTCATATAGGACCCATATTTGTTATATATTGATTGTTGGCTGCCTGCACTTAATTGGCTAAACCATGAAGGAATGAGAGGCGAAATAAGAAGGGGATTGCTCATCCCTGCATGAAGGTTCAGACGCTGTCTGCATCTATTGGACTTGTGTGCCTACCATATGGCTATTTAATCTGTACTATGTCCCCTATGAGATCCATTCTGACCATATTCTCACTAGTATGTTGTACTAGTATGTTGTATATGGGATTTCCCTTTATTTATGTATTTGCTACCTGTACTAGTGTGTCTATGTGTAATTTAAATATCTATTGCTGTTGTTCTATTATTCATTCCATCTGGGATAATATTCTCACTAATATGTTGTACCAGTATGTTGTATATGGGACTTCCCTTTATTTATGTATTTACTACCTGTATTAGTGTGATTATATGTAATTTAGATATTTATTGCTCTTATATACTCCATCTGGGATAATATATAGTATCTTTTTTAGATTGTCCATTGTTGCTCTACACCAGCACGAGGTGACATTATTCTTGTGGTCATCTTATGAGCCTATATATTTATGGGTGCTCTAGACTTTATCTGTTCCCCCTGTTAGGGTTAGTTGTGGCTCACATTTATCTTCCCCAGGTACTGCCTGCATGTTCACAGGCTTCGTTATACACGTACCTTTGATTCAATATATGTTATTAGCCTGTATTCCGCTTTGGCGTTCATGCCCTTCTGTTTACCCTTTCAAACATGGCCGCCGCATACTACAGACTCATCTGCGCAAGCACATGTTGCTCCAGATCTGTTCCGGCTGCTGATCACGTACTTCCGGTTTGCGCGGGGCCCCGCGTACTTCCGGTCGTCGGCCGATCTGTTGCTGGACGGACGAAGGCAGCGCTGCACAGCTGAATACTCTGTTTCATTAATGGGTCGTATATAAAGTTGTCTATTCTGCTCACTTACCATTAAGCGCCCCCTGAGGAAGGTATACGTGCCGAAACGCGCGTTGGGGTGATCTGATGTCCCCTGGGCTGGTCCGGACTCTTCATAGCAGGTGATATGTTTACTTCAGTACTTCCCTTTTACTCATAGCCACGGTACTGCTGGATATTCCTGGTTATATTAGGTTATAGACACTGTGATTATCTGATACCTATTTTGCACTGATTCTGCGCTGTAGTATATGCCCTTCTACCTATATGGGCTGTTTCTGGACCACCACTGGGGACATTAGATCTTGGGTGACTAGTTTTTTTCATGTTGCTTTAGGCATCTTTTCCATCTACTGGTCTCAGTATGTTTGGTCTTTTATTTGTGTAATTTTACTGTTTATTAATAAAAAGTGTTTTTTATTGGATTCCATGACTGCATCCTCTCTGTTCCTAGTCTACTATGTGTTGGCAGTTATCCGTATTGTCCATACATGGGCGGTGCATTTATCTGGTTATATAATAGTAATATCTGTGTGATCTATATGCACCACCAATGTTGCTTATTGGAATTTCTATGCTTATGTAGATAGGGGCTAAATTGTTTGGTGAATTGGAAAGCGCGGGGTTAAAATTTCACCTCACAACATAGCTTTGACGCTGTCAGGGTCCAGACGTGTGACTGTGCAAAATTTTGTGCCTGTAGGTGAGACGCCTCCAACACTTTTCCTTTCACTTTTTCCCCATTATGTAGATAGGGGCAAAATTGTTTGGTGAATTGGAAAGCGCGGGGTTAAAATTTCACCTCACAACATAGCCTATGACGCTCTTGGGGTCCAGACGTGTGACTGTGCAAAATTTTGTGGCGGTAGCTGCGACGGTTCAGATGCCAATCCCGGACATACACACATACACACATTCAGCTTTATACAGGTCCTTCTCAAAAAATTAGCATATAGTGTTAAATTTCATTATTTACCATAATGTAATGATTACAATTAAACTTTCATATACTATAGATTCATTATCCACCAACTGAAATTTGTCAGGTCTTTTATTGTTTTAATACTGATGATTTTGGCATACAACTCCTGATAACCCAAAAAACCTGTCTCAATAAATTAGCATATCAAGAAAAGGTTCTCTAAATGACCTATTACCCTAATCTTCTGAATCAACTAATTAACTCTAAACACATGCAAAAGATACCTGAGGCTTTTAAAAACTCCCTGCCTGGTTCATTACTCAAAACCCCCATCATGGGTAAGACTAGCGACCTGACAGATGTCAAGAAGGCCATCATTGACAACCTCAAGCAAGAGGGTAAGACCCAGAAAGAAATTTCTCAACAAATAGGCTGTTCCCAGAGTGCTGTATCAAGGCACCTCAATGGTAAGTCTGTTGGAAGGAAACAATGTGGCAGAAAACGCTGTACAACGAGAAGAGGTGACCGGACCCTGAGGAAGATTGTGGAGAAGGACCGATTCCAGACCTTGGGGAACCTGAGGAAGCAGTGGACTGAGTCTGGTGTGGAAACATCCAGAGCCACCGTGCACAGGCGTGTGCAGGAAATGGGCTACAGGTGCCGCATTCCCCAGGTAAAGCCACTTTTGAACCATAAACAGCGGCAGAAGCGCCTGACCTGGGCTACAGAGAAGCAGCACTGGACTGTTGCTAAGTGGTCCCAAGTACTTTTTTCTGATGAAAGCAAATTTTGCATGTCATTCGGAAATCAAGGTGCCAGAGTCTGGAGGAAGACTGGGGAGAAGGAAATGCCAAAATGCCTGAAGTCCAGTGTCAAGTACCCACAGTCAGTGATGGTGTGGGGTGCCATGTCAGCTGCTGGTGTTGGTCCACTGTGTTTCATCAAGGGCAGGGTCAATGCAGCTAGCTATCAGGAGATTTTGGAGCACTTCATGCTTCCATCGGCTGAAATGCTTTATGGAGATGAAGATTTCATTTTTCAGCACGACCTGGCACCTGCTCACAGTGCCAAAACCACTGGTAAATGGTTTACTGACCATGGTATTACTGTGGTCAATTGGCCTGCCAACTCTCCTGACCTGAACCCCATAGAGAATCTGTGGGATATTGTGAAGAGAAAGTTGAGAGACGCAAGACCCAACACTCTGGATGAGCTTAAGGCCGCTATTGAAGCATCCTGGGCCTCCATAACATCTCAGCAGTGTCACAGGCTGATTGCCTCCATGCCACGCCACCTTGAAGCAGTCATTTCTGCCAAATGATTCCCGACCAAGTATTGAGTGCATAACTGAACATTATTATTTGATGGTTTTTTTGTTTGGTATTAAAAAACACTTTTATTTGATTGGTCGGGTGAAATATGCTAATTTATTGAGACAGGTTTTTTGGGTTATCAGGAGTTGTATGCCAAAATCATCAGTATTAAAACAATAAAAGACCTGACAAATTTCAGTTGGTGGATAATGAATCTATAGTATATGAAAGTTTAATTGTAATCATTACATTATGGTAAATAATGAAATTTAACACTATATGCTAATTTTTTGAGAAGGACCTGTATATTAGATGTAAAATAGGGGGCAGTTCACTGAGGGATCATTTACCTATCATAAGTCATAAGGAACAATATCTAAGCAAAGCTCCACAGGCCCGCCCCGAAACACAAGAATCTCATTAACTGAAAACTGCAAATAAAGATTGAACAGCAAACATAAGACTGATTTCATCAACCAAGGTATCATTTTAATTAGTATAGTGGGGCCAACTTGACAGTGTCTGTTCTGTAGTTTACTCAGCACAATCCTGCTGACAGGTTCACTTTAACTGTAAGGATAACATTTATGGTAGCGTACCTCTGGGTGGGCCCTTGTAAGAGTGGGGCCCAAGGAGACTGCACTTTTCGCTTCCTGGGCAGCTATACTGCTGCTGTTAACATGTTAAAGGTAAGGTAAGGTAGATCATTCATTAATCAATGTAATGTAGCATAACATGCTGTTATAACCAAGATTTGAATGCATGTAAAACATATTTCGTGTGTTATACCAGTAGAAAGAAGGAACTGGGGGCTGACATCTTGGTTTTACAGCAGTAGCACGACACTAGCAGTGTCATATTACGGCACCCCATGGACATAGGAGATAATAGACCGCCGCGGACCCTATCTATAACATTGCAGCCACATCAGCAGTGAGCTGGGCACGCCTCTGTGGGCTGCACAACTCACTGCTGTAGGTGTGACTAACCGCCATTTTACTATAGCCCAGTGCTATCTGCGCAGATCCACTTACTCTCTATCGCTGCAGGACAGAAGCGCTGACTGGAGCCGGAGAGTGCGGGTGATTTATCTCCCTGCTCCTCTGTCTGTACTCCAGGCACTGCACGTTCTGAGCAGACATCCTCTGCTCTCACACGCTGCCCTCCCTGGGTGCTTTTCCTGCTATGTCTCCGCCTCCCCACTTGCACACAGTCCCGGAGATCAAGCTGCATTCTCTCCCCCCCCCCCGTGTCGCTCTCCCTCCTCTCCCCCCTGCATTCTCTGAATGTGTCGCTCTCCCCCTGCATTCTCTCCCCCCGTGTCGTTCTCCTTCCTCTCCCCCCGGCATTCTCTCCCCCCGTGTCCTTCTCCCTCCTCTCCCGGTGTCGCTCTCCTTCCTCTCCCACTGCATTCTCTCCCCGTGTGGGGGGGTCTCTATGCGTGTGTGCAAGCATCGTCCGATGGGACTACAAGTCCCATCGGATGATGCCTGCTACACTGACAGTGATTGACACATTAACCAATGATGGGACAGTAGTAGTCCCATCATCCGGCTAATGTGTTGAATGGAAAAAAAAATAAATACTCCATACATACATGCTACATACATCCATACATGCTACATACATGCTACATACATCCATACATGCTACATACATGCTACATACATGCTACATAAATCCATACATGCTACACACATGCTACACACATCCATACATGCTACATACATGCTACATACATACTGCATCCATACATCCATACATGCTACATACATACTGCATACATGCTACATACATGCTACATAATACATCCATACATGCTACATACATGCTACATACATACTGCATACATGCTACATACATACATGCTACATACATCCATACATGCTACATACATACTGCATACATACATCTATACATGCTACATACATACTGCATACATGCTACATACATGCTGCATACATCCATACATGCTACATACATGCTACGTACATCCATACATGCTACACACATGCTACACACATCCATACATGCTACATACATGCTACATACATACTGCATCCATACATCCATACATGCTACATACATACATCCATACATGCTACATACATACATCCATACATGCTACATACATGCTACATAATACATCCATACATGCTACATACATGCTACATACATACATGCTACATACATCCATACATGCTACATACATACTGCATACATACATCCATACATGCTACATACATACTGCATACATGCTACATACATGCTACATACATGCTGCATACATGCTACATACATGCTACATACATGCTGCATACATGCTACATACATACATGCTACATACATCCATACATGCTACATACATACTGCATACATACATACATACATACATGCTACATACATACTGCATACATACATCCATACATGCTACATACATGCTACATACATGCTACATACATACTACATACATACTGCATACATTCATACATACATACAGACATACAGTACATTACACATAGATTACATACTCACCATTACTTGTCATTTTGATCCCCGAAGCCAGTGTCATCTGTAAAAAATATGAAAAAAACAAACAACCAATATACTCCCTGTCCGCAGAAATCCACGAGTGTCCCACGACAATCTCCCGTGGAGAGCAGCAGCATCAGATAATGCGACTGCTCTCCAGGGGCTCCAGGAACACAATGAGGGAAGGAAGGTATCCTTCCACCACTGTATTCCTCCGCCGCTGTAAAAAAAAAAGTCCCTAGTCTCACTTTATGGCATTGCTGGGTGAGACATTTTCCCATGCAGCTTTTTGCCATAAAGTAAGACTTTGAACCTTAGTAACCTCAGTGATGCACTGCAGGAGCCATTGTCTCCTGTCAGTGTGTCACTGAGGGTCCTATAGAGCAGTGACATCACCCGATGTCACTGTTCTATAGGGGAGATTGTCGTGGGACACTCGTTATTAATTGGACTACGGCGGACAGGAAGTATGTGGTTTATTATTTTACGTTTTTTGCAGGCGCTGAAGTATGATAAGTATGGTGAAATGAAGAATATTAAAATACTTTTTCCTAATGTGTGCGTGTTTTATTAACCCTTTCTTACTATTGGATTAATAACGGATAGGCATCTTATTGACGCCTCTCCGTTATTAACCCGGCTTAATGTCACCTTACAATAGCAAGGTGACATTAACCCCTTATTACCCCATATCCCACCACTACACGGGAGTGGGAAGAGAGGGGCTAAGTGCCGGAATTGGCGCATCTTACAGATGCGCCATTTCTGGGGCGGCTGCGGACTGGTATTTGTAGCCGGGGGGGGGGGGGCAATATCCATGGCCCCTCTCTAGGCTATGAATATCAGCCCGCAGCTGTCTGCGTAGCCTTTCTGGCTATAAAATATAAGGGGACCCCACGTAATTTTTTTTGAGGGGGTCCCCCTAGTTTAATAGCTAGTAAAGGCTATGCAGACAGCTGCGGGCTGATATTCATAGCAGGCTACAGATATTGGTCCCCGGCCGTCGGCTTTCCCCCTCTGGCGCAGAAAATTGCACGAGAGCCCACTCCGTTTTTTTTTTTTTTTTTTTTAATTCAACGCTCATAAAGGCCTCTTTCACACTTGCGTCGGTACGGGTCCGTCGCTATGCATCGTGCCGACGTACCGACGCACGTTGTGAAATTTGTGCCCGACGTGGGCAGCGGATGTAGTTTTTCAACACATCCGCTGCCCATTCTAAAGTCTGGAAGGAGGGGCGGAGTTTTGGCCATGCATGCGCGGTAGAAAATGGCGGACGCGATAGACAAAAAAGTTCACTTGAACGTTTTTTCGTGCCGACGGTCCGCCAAAGCACGACGGATCCGTTGCACGACGGACGCGACGTGTGGCCATCCGTCACGATCCGTCACTAATACAAGTCTATGGGTAAAAAACGCATCCTGCGAGCACATTTGCAGGATCAGTTTTTTTCCACCAGATCCGGGTGCTTCCGCCGGATCTGTTTTTTTCCCGCCGGATCTGTTTTTTTCCCGCCGGATCCTTTTTTTCAACCGGATCTGTTTTTTTCCACCAGATCTGTTTTTTCCCGCCGGATCAGTTTTTTTCCCGCCGGATCCTTTTTTTCAACCAGATCTGTTTTTTTCCACCAGATCTGTTTTTTCCCGCCGTCTAGGTTTTTTCTCGCCGGATCCGTTTTTTTCCGCCGGATCCTTTTTTTCAACCAGATCCGTTTTTTTCCACCAGGTCCATTTTATTCCCGCCGGATCCATTTTTTCCGCCGGATCCGTTTTTCCACCGGATCCGTTTTTTCCACAGGATCAGTTTTTTTCCCGCCGGATCCGTTTTTTTCCGCCGGATCCGTTTTTCCACCGGATCCGTTTTTTCCACAGGATCTGTTTTTTTCCCGCCGGATCCGTTTTTTTCCGCCGGATCCTTTTTTTCAACAGGATCTGTTTTTTTCCACCAGATCCGTTTTTTCCCGCCGGATCAGTTTTTTTCCCGCCGGATCCGTTTTTTTCCGCCGGATCAGTTTTTTCCGCCGGATCCGGTTTTTTTTAATCTGATGCTGCTGCTTTCCACGGGAGATCGTCATGGGACACTCGTGGATTTCTGCGAACAGGGAGTATATTGGTGGTTTGTTTTTTTCATATTTTTTACAGATGACACTGGCTTCGGGGAACAAAGTGATAAGTAACGGTGAGTATATACTCTGTTATATGTACTGTATGTCTATATGTATGTAATGTATGAATGTACTGTATGTAGTATGTATGTAGTATGTATGTATGTATGGAGTATGAATGTAGTATGTATGTATGTAGCATGTATGTAGCATGTATGGAGTATGTATGGAGTATTTTTTTTTCATATTCAACACATTAGCCGGATGATGGGACTACTACTGTCCCATCATTGGCTAATGTGTCAATCACTGTCAGTCTTGCAGGCATCGTCCGATGGGCCTTGTAGTCCCATCGGACAATGCCTGCATAGACACAAAGACCCCCGGCAGGCCGTACAGACCCCGGAGACGCCGTACAGACCCCCCGGAGAGGCCGTACAGATCCTCCGGCAGGCCGTACAGACCGTACAGACCCCCCGGCAGGCACGCTCACACAGGGTTAATGCCGGCGGTAATGGACCGCGTTATGCCATGTTTGACGCACTCTGTAACCGCTGCCATTAACCCTGTGTGTCCCCAACTTTTTACTATTGATGCTGCCTATGCGTCATCAATAGTAAAAAAAAATGTAATGTTAAAAATAATTAAAAAAACCTGCTATGCTCACCCTCCGTCGTCGCGTGCTCTCCTCGGCAGTGCAAGCGGCAGGCTCCAGTGCCAAGGATGGTATGCGAGAAGGACCTTCCATGACGTCACGGTCATGTGACCGCGACGTCATGACAGGTCCTGCGCGCATCCAACCCTGGGACAGGAAGCTGCCGCGTGCACCGCACACAGGTGACAGGACTACAAGGGCTCCCTCGGAAGGTGAGTATATGTTTATTTTTTATTTTAACTCTTTTTTAACCTGTTACATACGTGTCTGGGCAATATACTACGTGGCTGGGCAATATACTACGTGACTGGGCAATATTCTACGTGGACATGCATATTCTAGAATACCCGATGCGTTAGAATCGGGCCACCATCTAGTACCATATATGTATATATGCCATGGATGAGGCCACAGTAAAGTGTATCTTTATTTGGGACAAAAGGTAATTCACAGGTCATTGCAGATGATGATGATGATGATGAACATACAATTTGTCATTCCTCCTACTCAGTCACATACCAGGGAGGAAGCCACTCACGCCAGTGTAATATTGCCCCTTTCTTTGGGTCACATGGTAACTCACAGGCATTTATTTACAGCCCACAGACTCTGCTGTCTGCTCCTCCCACAGGAGTCACAGTCACACTTCACTGGCTGAATCTGAGAAGCTGCCAGGCCCAGACAAGAAAGAAAAAAAAACAAACACTCTGCTCACTCACGCTGCAGAGCCGACTCCTTTCATTCACAGCAGGGAGCCGGCTCTTTGTATTGGCTCGTTCACAAACGACACAGACATCACTAACACACACACCACTTGTGTGATAGCAGATCACAGGGCAGTCACACACAAAATGGCTCTGCCCTGTGATGCTGCTCTTCATTCTGCCCCAGGGATATTAGACCACCCAAAAGGGGAGGGAAATGGTGATGTCAGCAGGTACTGCCCCAATTTTCCAGCTAACAGTAAAGCTGGTAAGTCTCACTATAGCTGCTTGAGGTCTAAAACGGAAAATGCTCCCCCTAGTGGTAAATATATATATTTGTAAGAAAATATATAATATTTTTCATATAGAAATGTTTGCAAACAGTGCAAACATTGCATTAGTACATTTTATTTACTATTTTAAGCTTAATTTCATAAAAAAAAAAAATTCAAGAAAACTGGTGGCACCTTCCCTTTAATAAAGATCATTCAGTTGTTCTTGTTATCAATTCTATTCTGTCAAAATGGCTAACGTAAGGGCTCTGACTAGAAATATCACTCAGTTTGGTGCCAGAATGGCATGTCTTTTTAGTTATGAAGTGACACATCACCTGCTTCTGTAATACCACATACCTAGACAGATCAGCATTCCAATTTCTGAAAGGGCTGAGTGACATCTCTGTATGAGCTGTAACACAAACCACATTGATTTTACACTGTTGTCCCAGAAACTAACATAACAAAGAATTACAGAGACTTTGAGATTCCGAAAGATAAACATTTTTTCTTATACATATACTTGGGCTTAAATGTATGTGTCTGTATTTATCACATTACCCTTTTTCAAAAATAAATTAAAGGAGTTGTTCCTTTTCAGCTTCTGCAATTATAGGTTGCTGTTACATAGTGTTATGAAATTCCAAAATTAAAAACAGCGCTGGTGAAGTAAGGCAGAAAAAACCTAAAAGAAAAACAAAATGAGCAACTATCCTGCAGTAAGTAGATAAATATCAAGAGTGCATGAAAATAACATAGGGTACTTAGCTAGCATTGTTTTGATAAAAAATAAAAAATGTAAAAGCCATCCCACCACGTCAAGGTGACGGTAAGGTTTTAATATCAGCGGTTAGGACCATCCCGAGTAGGGTAACCTTGATATGGTGGGAGGGGTTTTAAGATTTTTTGATCAAAACAATAATTAAATACTCTGTTATTTGCAGGCACTATTGTTATTTGCTTACTTACGGTAGGGTATTTACTACTTTTGTTTTAATATTAATTTGAGTATATTTACAAAGCAGCACTTTTATTTTGATATTTGTTGTTATTATCTTTATTTTTTAATTTCATACAACAAAGGTGCCTATGCCCAACTGTCCGAATGTGAGCAGCAGCAGCTGATATTTTATTGATATAGCCATGAAAGAGTATGTGCACACTAAAGGGCTGATTTATCAATACTAGCATAGCACACAATAGTGCTACTCCAGTCTTTCTTTAATAGAAGGAGAAGAATTCATTAAGAGGCACATGCAATTCCTAGACTGGAATACCATTTCTGTCATAAAAAGCGCCAGCATTTTTGATGAATCTGATGAGCAGGCATTGTCATTCCCCCATCCTGCCTTGACTTCGCCGAAGGTCTACCCATTTTGGTGGAGCTCATTCAAACTGGTGAAAAATGCCAAAAGTCACCAAAAGTTTGGATACACCTGCTCATGCAGCAGTTTTCCTTGTTCTTATTTGAGTGTGAACCTTGTAAGTGGATTCAGACTGAAGGAAGCAAACACGGGAAGGAACACATGTAGAAACAAAGAGTAAAGAAATGCATCTGAAACAAGCCGGAATATGTGTTAAACCTTAGATTTCTCAAAGTAACACCCTTTAAACACCCTTGGAATTCTCGCAAGCAGGTTCATCAGGTAGTCACCTAGAAAGACTTACTGTACAATAAACAGGTATGCTGAGCTATGTTTCACAACAATTCTAAGCCAGAATATGGCAAGAAACATTCAATGAAGTAAAGAGAAATGACAGTCCAATATTACTTTAAGACTTGAAGATTGGTGAATCTGGAAAATTATTAGAACTTTCAAATAATCCTCAAGTGCAGTCATGAATACCATCGATCACAATTATGAAACTAGCCCTCATGGTGACCGACTTAGGAAAGGAAGCCTGAGAATTACTTCTGCTGCAGAGGATAAGATAATCACAGTTACCAGCCTTAGAAACTGAATATAGACTATAAAGCGCACTTCAGATAACAATCTTCAGCAATGATGCACAGACATCAATCTGTCATCGGAGTAAAAGTGGGAGGGGATACACTAAGGTTCAACAAATATTTTGCTTTTCTTTATATATGCTTCTCTATCTATCTATTTTTTTATTTGTTGATTTGAGTTATACACTTCGGTGTAATATTATTAGATTTAGAATTTCAATGGACATGCAGAAGAATGCTACCTTTCCATTATCAAGGACACTTGCATATCACTGTTAGTGAATGCTTGTATTCTCCATACATCTCATCATTTTCAAGGCAGAGATTGCCACAAATATCACAACATTGCAATTAGATTGTTCTGACATTGATGGGGCCACAGTTGTTGAAGACCAGCCATGTGACTCTAAAAATATGTCTCACTGACTAATCATTTCACTCTAAAATAATAATTGCCAAAAAATGTTCATAGAAATAATCATCATTATTATTACTATTAGAATTGTCAATAAATTTGATTATCATACTCAGCAAAAAAATGACAGAATGTTGGCAACTCGTGAGGAAGGAAATAGGAGTTATATTGTTTGGAAGCATTTCCATAGATTCCATTACATTAAATCATGCCTTTGTTAGGTTTGGATTCCTGTTAGTTTTGATAGATTTTTATTTATTTATGCTAGTTACTTTTTATTTGTGCTTTTTCATATTGAAACATGAGACAACTGGAATCATTATTATGCTCTTCAACTTTTTGTGCAAAAATGTTAATTTGTGGCAAGCACAAACAATTAATATGAAATAAAATAATGGAAAACATTCGCAAGTGCCGGTAATTTTGTTTAATTCTTCGCATGATTTCTTTTCTTCAATATTACACATTTGTTTTCAACTAAATTTGAAAGTAAAACTCCGTTCACATCAGCATAGATTGGGCAATGCAAAATTAAAACAAATGCGATTTGGTTTGATTTTTGTTTTTTACAGCTATCATTGAACTGGGCTCATTAGAAGAATATTGTAGAGTTGACTCTTATTTCATAGATTACAAAAAATTGCCATGTTTATCAAAGGCAATGTTTCCAACATTTTTGCAGATATTAAAATTACATGTTATTCAGACGCTTTGCAATAGAATATGAAACCTTTTATTATTATGACACATTTTCTTGCATTACACATAATCTCTATTTTTTCCCTACTATCAATTGTATTTATGGTTTTGATTCAAATGTAAAAATACTGCAATATAAATGACTGATCAAAACTCAATACAGCTTAGTAATTCAATGCACCTCAAGAGAAACTTTAGGAAAGTTTTGCTTACCCATTAAATAGTTTTTTAAAAATTACTTTAACATACATGAGGAACCACAAATATGAATAGAGAATGAGAAGTTTTATTTTGTCTGTAATGAGAACGATGGAAGGCATTGTTGAATATTAGATGCACTACTTTTGCTATGCTTTGCCTCCAGTCTACAGCGCTATCAACCTCATTGTTAAAGTAATGAAGTAGTAGAAGAGAACAGCTGTTACTCCATTAATGCACCTTCTGATAGCATTACACTGTGCTGTCAGGCATGGGTTTTATGTCACTGAATTCTTAGAAGATGAATGTGCTAGTTTAGGAAAGCAGTGACCTGTACCATGTTGGTGTTAGTGAAGATAAAGCTGCATTTAAGGGGCAGAGTGAGGATACAAGAGGAGAATTATGGATAACAAGGAAGTAAAGAGGAAGGTTGGGCTTTCAAGACCTCAGAGAAATCATGTTAAACTTTTGTCAAACTAATGGACTCTATGTGTCACCAAAGTCAACTTATCATGGAATGAAACGTCTGTTGTGTCTTTACTTTTAATGTGTGTCGTCAAATGTTTATTACACACTTTCTGTGTTTTTATAGTCAAGTTCTGCCACTAAAGTCATATTTGACCAGTTGCTTAAGTTGCATTCAATCCCCTAGTTGAGGACTTGTCTTTGAGGACTCAGAGCCCAAACATCTATGGCGTCTGTCATGAGATGGACTGCTCCATGAATTTGTTTTTAAATACTGTTTTTATCACTTTTGTGAGAATAATAAATACCTTTTCACTATGAACCCAGTCTAGTAGAGCTACACTATATTCAGTTTTTTCGGTTTAGGTACCTTTTCATCTAGTTTCATCCACTTCATCTGAATCGTGATGTTTGCAGCGATACCTGTTGTTTCACTACATTTTCTACTAGACAATTATTATTTGGAAACCAAGGACTATATTTACATTATACCTTATCAGTATTGGATGTTGAAAGCTCTGCCATTTCTAATCAATGTTGTAGTGTAGTGGGTTTTTACAGTTTTACGTTATCATAGCCAGAATGATCTATTTCAATAATTTGTGCTACAGTTGGTCTTTTGTGTGATCAAACCTGACAGACTAGCCTTGTATTTACCCTCTTGCCTAGGGCTTACATGACCTTGTCACTGGTTCACTAGTTGTCCTCTTTTTTAGCATTTTTGATAGATACTACTCACTACATACCAGGAATAACTGAATAAAGCTGTCATTTTGAAGTTGCTCTGACTCAGTCATTTAGCCTTCACAATTAACAAAGTTATTCATATTCTTATTTCATTTTTCTAGAAATGAGCTGATAAGTCAAAATTCGAATTTGCCTATATTTACAGGTTTTACTGGGGGTTTTATTTTGAAAAGAAGTTATTCCCCACAAAAATAATGTCCATTATTATGCTCTAGGGTCTCTATAGATCCCAAAGCATGATAAAGCCTACAATGAAAAAAAAACATACTTAGGATATGTGCACATGTTGCAGATTTGTCTGTGAAATTTTCCGTGCAGATTCTTCCTCTCTTGCCAGAAAATGCGGGTGCGGATTTGATACGTTTTTGATGCATTTTTTGAAGCGGTTTTTTTCATGCAGATTTGTATACCTTTTTGAAAGCAAAATAAAGATTTATTATTGAACAAAAAGAATTGTGATGTCATTTATTGTCCAACCTCTTCATTTACATACTCCATTGAAGAATAATGTTTACACCCACAGAAAGATAGATAGATAGATAGATAGATAGATGATAGATCTATAGATAAATAGATACATCTATAGATAGATAGATAATACCAAGCCCGATGTTTAGTAATAAACATAATAAAATGGTACTTAAAGAGCTAAATAAAGACACACACAAAAAATCTGCGATCGCCGGGGACACACTTGCGAGAAAATTGCACGAGTCTCGCACCTCAACACCACTCCGGTCCCAAGTGCCAGCGGCAGGGCCCGGTATTGAGGTGTGAGACTGGTGCGAGTTTCTTGCAAGTGTGACCCAGGCCTTAAATGTAATATCTGTTTAATTTAAAAAAAAAAATGGGAAAAATAATGGTGTGGGCTCCAGCACAATTTTCAAGTCCAGAGTGGGAAAGCCAGTGACTGGGGGCCGATATTTGTAGCCTGGGAAGGAGTTAATACCCATGGAGCTTCCCAGGCTATGAATATGAGCCTGCAGCTGTATATTTTGCCTTTATTGGCTATTAAAATAGGGGGACCCCCCAAAATAATGACGTGGGATCCCCCTATAATTTATAGCCAGAAAAGGCTATGCAGACAGCTGCGGGCTGATAGTTATTGCCTAAGAAGGGACCATGGTATTCATGATATTCATAGCCTAGAGAGGGGCCATGGATATTGGCCCCCTGGCTACAAATACCAGCTCCCAGCCACCCCACAAATGGTGCATCTGTAAGATGTGCAAATTCCGGCACTTAGCCTCTCTCCTCCCACTGCCCTGTAGCGGTGGCATATGGGGTAATAAGGGGTTAATGTCACATTTGTATTGTAAGGTGACATCAAGCCCGATTAGTAATGGAGAGGCGTCAATAAGATACCTATCCATTACTAATCCTATAGTAGTGAAAGAGTTAAAAAGACACAGCCAGAAAAAAGTATTTTAATATTCTTAATGTCACCATACTTATAACCACGCCTAATTACCCGAAGCCATCGACCACCTGCAAAAAATAAAAAATAATAAACCAACCGTATACTCCCTGTCTGACCCTAGTCCAATAACGAGTGTTCCACGATGATCTCCCCTATAGAACAGTGACATCAGGTGATGTCATTGATCTATAGGCCTCCTGTGATGCACTGACAGGAGATAATGGCTCCTGCAGTGCATCGCTGAAGAGGTTACCTGAGTTCATTCTCTCGCTTTACAGCAATGCTGCATGAGAATTTTCTCGCACAGCGTTGCTGGCGAGAAAATGAACTTAAGTGACCTTTGTCCCAGCAGCGGCGGAGGAATATACATCGTGGAGGACTACCCCCGCTGTCAGTTCATCGCGGGGCCCCTGTACAGCACAGACATTGCCCAATTAACTGGGTTATGGCAGAAAGGTAAGTATAGGTTGGTTTATTATGTTATTTTTATTACAGGAGAATCGAGGGCTTCGGGGACTAGGTGATTGGTAAGTATGTACTTGTTGTTATGTGTTGTATGTTATGTGTATGTCATGTATGATATATGTTGTATGTTCTGTATTTTTTTTTTTTTTACTACTGAACACAGCCATTGTCTGATGGGACTACTTACCCATCATCGGCAATGCTGTCACTGTGGGCATTCATTGCTGAATGGGAACAGTAATCCCATCAGACAACGGATGCCTACACAGACATGCACACACACAGGGACACACCCACACACAGAGGGACACACACACACACATGCACACACAAAGACACACACACAGACACATACACGCAGACCCCTGCACACACTACACACGCATATAGCTCCACACTTCCGTCCTCCCAATCTGCAGCATTTCATCCTCAGCTAAACAGCAGATCTTTTTTACATCTGCAGATTTGCTGCGGATGTGCCTGACTCAATGGAAGTCAATGGGTGCAGAAACAATGCAGATCCATCGAAAGAATTGACATGCTGCGGAAAAAAAAATGCCGCTATTCTGCACCTTTTTTTTCGCAGCATGTGCACAACAATTGTCAATTTCACATAGACTAACATTGGCTGTGCTCTACACTGCAGATTTGATGCGAATCTGTGTGGCTCCTCACTATCACTTCCACAAGTGCTGAATCCTCGAGCCTCTTCACACTAGACCAAGACTTCCAGATCTGTTCAGGCCCAAGAGGGCAACAGTTATGAGTGGTGGGTCCAGAGAGGTGAGTGGTAAGGTAAGCATAAGTATGATATATTACTAACTTTTGAACCCATCCTATGTCTGGATGGCGAATATTTTTATTGGAAAATTTTTGTCTCTCTCTGGTACATTTTTGTCTCTTCCTCTCTCTCTCATTGGCAGACTTTGACTCTCTCTCTCATTGGTACTTTTTTTTCTCTTTCTTTGGCGCATTTCTCTTTCTCTCTCTCTCTCTGGTACATTTTTGTGTGTGTCTCTCTCTCATTGTCTCATTTTTGGCTCTCTCTCATTGGTACATTTTTACTTTCTCTCATTGCTACATTTGTCTCTCTCTCATTGGTACATTTTTGTTTCTTTCTCAAATTTAATTTAAATTCAAAAATCAAATTGGTTTTGTTGGCAAGGACCAAAATACAATTAGTGTTGCCAAAGCAAGAAAAATTGAGAGTGACCGGGGAGTTGATCGGGATTATGGGGATGGGATGTTGTGGGGCACAGTTTGTGCAGTAATAGTCCATTTGGAGATCTTACGTTCCTCTTAGCTAATGACACGTGGTGAAATATTGCATGGTGATCTGCACCGTTGATTCCTCTTCCAACCAGTAAGTTGGATGCAGAGTTTTCTCTCATTGTCCATGGATGGGAAGTTCTGGATGTTAGTGGAGAGTCTCTGGAAGCGGGAGATCCTCACTGATGAGTATTTCTTGAAGTGCAGCAGAAAGTGCACTTCGTCCTCTGGGATGTCCTGGCATAGTCTGTTGTCCCACGGTTTGTATGTCTGTTGGTGCCACTCTGTTTCCACCGGCTGTAGGCACTCAGTCTGTCAGGGTCTGCCTGTCCTTGGGGTGGCGTAAACTCTCCAGATATGAGGCCAACAATATAGTCCCTCCATAGTGACCGATAGATGATGAGTTTCTGGGCGTTCTGTAATTCACTCTCGCATCCATTTATGTATCGCTTTCCCCTTTATTTGGGCTTTTGTTAGTGTGTTTATGACTTTGGCTGGACATGCTGCTGGTTCCTGCCTTGCTCTGGTTCAGCAGGGCTTTATGATGGTATGAGTTGGGGTTGCTGCTCTGTATGTGCACCTGGTGTGATGGTGCCCTCTTGTATATAGTGAACCATATGGAGAATCAACACAGCTCTGCCTGATAGGCTATATTTGAGATGCTGTGATGGACCTGGAGGAGATATGCAATTTTGTCTGAATTGCCAAAAAAATACCAGCCATTTCTATACACATTGCAGAAGATTGCATTAGTCACAGAAGACAGACATGACCTCAGGTGCTACTACGCTGGCTTCCTCATAATGCCTTTGCAGCTATCACATCACAATAAGGCTTTGATTACATGAAAGAGATTGAATGGGTAGGATATAGACCTACAGTAGGAAAATTCAGAGTTTAATTAACTCTTTATAGGGCAATTGGAGTGCATGCAATCCATGACCACAAATATTTTTCATTTGGGAAAATGCTATGAACCCGACTACAAAGTGAAAAATGTAGAGGCCTAGGGAAAACAAGTAGGCAAAGGGAGTGTCTTTGAGATTTGACACAGTGACTGGTAAAGGGTTGTGTCTCTCTCCATTCTAGTGAGAGACCAAGTAAGGAACAACAAAGTTCCCACCCATTTTAGAGAGTGAGGCCTACAAAAATACACCAGAATAATCAAATTGTAGAAATATGATACACGGCACTAAATATGTCCATTCAGGTTCCTTTATTCATGGATAGCAGGCACATGGAAGTAGAGTATCTCAAAGGTCTTACAAAAATATGTTCACTCAAAAAACGGCTGTAGATCTCCTTTTGGATACTTTACTGTCATGTGCCTGCCATCCTTGAAAAATGGAAGCAGAATGAAAATTGGGAGAGTGCCATGCTTAATATTTTCTGAAATTGGATTATTCTTTGTTTCTGCTTTGTATTTTTGAGCACCACTGAGAGTTTCTAACCCAGTGACAAGTAAAGATTCCTACTTACGGCTATTACCGGGTGTTTCCTTGAATGTGATTACTGCAAGTGGATGGTGCTGGTGAAATTAATTTTGTTTGCTACCCAACAGTGCACAAGATGTACTTTACTGTGTAAACATGACTGCAGATAAATGATTGTATGTTGGACATTATACTGGAGCACCTCATCTATACTGATCTTACCTGGAGGACCTAGTGAGCTGTTCATATGAATGAAACTCTGAACAATTTAAGAACCATAATAAACTTTAAAGGGGAAGTCAACACAACAGAGCTTACTGCTTTTGCAGTTTTTTAACTTTAAGTATTGTTTGCTGTCTTTAAACAACTTTTCTCTGATAATGGGCTAGAATAGAAGCTGCTGTTTTACTCGAGTTACCAGATTGTAAATATATATTCAGGTAGTTTCACCAAAGATATCATCACAATTTTACATCCATAAGTACTGGTATGGCTAGTCATTTGTCTGTAGAGATCCAATAGGCAATTCATGAGAAATTTATCATAAAAGCCATATGCAAATCAAGCTAATTGTGGTCTTCTTCATTTGAGTGCATTAACACCCCGAGTGTATTTCCAGCCTAATTTGCATATGACTTTTACACTATATTTCTCATGAATTCCTTATTGGATCTCTACAGAAAATAACAAATCCCAATTCAGCCATAAGCCTACTTTCAGATTTAAAACAATGCTGAAAGTTGAGATAAAGAGATGTGCGGATTAATCTGCACATTGATTACAATCAAGTTTCCTGAAATTCTGTGGTCTCTGCAAATTGAAATAATTTGTGATTCAATTTTACACACTGAACCTCCCCAGAATCCTATTCAACAAGTATGGCTCTATCCTTAATATCCATTGGTCATACCCTTGATTCCACACTGACCTCTTTCTTTTTGCTCATGCTAAGTTTTGCAGCTTGAAAGCAAAGGGAACAAATGAACAAAAGTTTTACAGTGGATGAGTTGCTGCTGTGCATCAAATGGCAGATTTTATGCTGGCTGGTTACCTGTCAACTGAAACTGACAATGCAACTGCAATGACTGAACAGTCAAGTTTAATAATCATACCTAGACAAACTCCTTTCTCAGGCAGATATCCAGAACTCTGATTCCATGGACTTCTGGGGCAGCAGATTGGACCAGTGGAAAGAAGTGGCCCTGTTTCCAAAGGGCATATTGTCATATCCTGCCTACAGTGTAAAGTCAGAGAGGGTATTAGGCACAGTCGGTGGCTTTGTCACACCCAAGAGCCCCAGATTATTTACCACAAGAAAGGAAAGCCTTACAGTTGCCAAAATGAATCAAGCATGGATTCTTATCTTTTTTGTATTCACATATGGCTAATGCCAGTGATTAAATTGACCATACCTACCTAACTTGCCTCACTGTCTGAAGCTGTGGCCATGGCATACTGTATGTCTGTTCTTGCATAAATATCCTTGACTACAACAGGTTTATATAAAAAGTCCTAGATTAAATAAACAGAATCTTGAAAGTTGTGATTGACTATGATCAGCTCCTTCCAAAACTGACACTAAAGATAGATTTCAACCTTGTTCTACCATATTTTTTTGCAAGTAAAAGTTTGAAATATATCCTGCCTTGGCGGAAGACTCTTCACAGCATCTGTCTCATCTATAATTAGCTCCAACCGGTTTTTAAGAAATTACAGGTTCTTCTAGTCAAACATTCATTTCATATTCTGCTGGCAAGATGACCTCAACACTAACTCATTGGCAATCTATATGAACACTGCAAAGGCATCAGTTTCATTAATACACATTGAACTAATTGGTTTTAACACATTGTTTTATTGGATAAAAGAACACAGCTTTATATGTCAAGTCCCTGAAGGTTCTAAAGGAAACCAGAAATGTTGTTGCTGCAAACAGAATCTGTTTTCAGTAAAAACATTGGAGCCTGTGAGATAAATTAATCATTCTCTCTGATTATTGTACACCAGACTGGGGAGAATACAATCCACAGGAGACAAGGATGCTACTTTATGTCTTTATGTGATATGATGCTTGCATATGTGAGACAGAATGGTGTGTAAACTTGTAGAATGCATTTATCTGGAAGATACCAATAAACAACTATAGCTGCCTTTAAACGCAAGCCATAATACAGTAGATTTTCTGTAGATAGAATATCCACCAATGAATAAATGTGAAATAATTCTTTTACAGTGCTACATTTCACAGTGCTGCATGTAATTAGTCTAAATGCGTTGTGACATCCTATAGGAATTCTGGAAGCAGAGCAGCCGAGGGAATATAGTGACAATGGAGTCACAAGGTTAAGCTTGACGTTATTCCAAAGAGTTTACATGATGTGAGAGGAAAGAATGTCCTTTTTTCCCTTTTTCCTCTTGTGGTCACAGAAGTGAATAATACTAAGGGCTCGTTCACACTCATGACGAAAAGCATCTGATGATTCTTTCATGCGAGAGAATCGGATGTTATATGCAAATTATCCTCAGGTCAAGCTCTGCTGCGATCATGAGCCGAGTGTCATTTTACTGTGATCCGATTCTCTTGTCCAAATCCTGTCACAAGTGCGGAGGGGACAGAAAACTTTATTTCTCCATTTTCTCTATCCTGTGAGTCGGCGTATTCGGGACTGCACAGTCCAATGCTTTGCATGCACCCATAGACTCGTATGGGTGCACACCATCTGATATAAACTGCCAATCTCAGCATTTAATATATTTTTATCATTCCAACTTGGCATGAGAAAAAAAACTTTAGTTGGCACTGCCCCATAGTATAACATTGGCGTAAGTGCTATCCGATGAAACATTGGATTGCACTCGTCCGAGTTATACACTGACTACTCGCCAGTGTGAGCGAACTCTACGCTTTACTTAGCAGACTCATAACAATGGACATTAGATTTTAAGCTATGTGCATTGGGTAAGTGAATTTTAAAATTTTGTTAACAGCCCCATATGGCTGCTGGACATGACCCTTGAATAATTCAAGGGTCCCTCGTCCGATGTCAATGGCTAAAGTATTTGATTATATGAGAACATCTGGCTGATTAATTAATACTTTAGGTAACAGTTGAAAATAGATGCAGATATCTCTACAAGGGTTTGTCTACTTTTTCTCATAAAAAAAAGTGACCGCGATGTCGTCCCAGGTCCTTCGTGCAATGCATCCGTGGGAACGGAAGGCGCCGCGTGCACCGCTGAGAGGTGGGAGGACTCCAGGGGCCATCGGAAGGTAAGTATATCCCTATTTTTTATTTTAATTCTTTTTTTTAACAGGGATATGGTGCCCAGTCCGTGGAGGAGAGTCTCCTCTCCTCCACCCTGGGTACCAACCGCACATGATCTGCTTACTTCCCGTATGGTGGGCATAGCCCCATGCGGAAAGTAAGTGGATCAATGCATTCCTATGTGTGCGGAATCGCTGCGATTCCGCAAAATTAATGAACATGTTGCGTTTTTTTCCGGAATGCGTTTCCGCTCAGGAAAAAAAATGCAGCATGTGCACAAAAAATGGAGATTGCATTCAAATAGTAGGATGCTTAATGTAAGTGTTTTTTTAGCTGTTTTATCGCTCTTTTATAGCGGAAAACCACTGAAAAAACACGAAAAATCATGAACGTATGCACACAGCCTAATAAGGAATCTACTTATCACAGGGATAACATTTTAGATACATTTTTAACCTCATGTCATCTTTCAACATTTTGTAAAACGCTAGCAAACTAAAGTATTGTTTCTGTTTAGCTGCAAGATTTTCAGGACATTCAGGAAATAAACTGTCTAGCAGACATCTTGTAGAGACCATCAGACCTGCTTTCCACCTGATCCCCTTCGTTTTTCTATCGTAGACAGCTATAATGGGAGAGCTAAGATGAAGGGTTGGGCTTAGTGTCAAAGGCTTTTATTTCACACACTTATTTATGGGATAGTGTGTGGTGGAGAAAATGATTAATCATTTGCAATTTCTTGAAGTCCCTTCTCTTTTAATGTCTTGTTGAATTTGGAGATTTTTTTTAAATCAAATTCTTCTAAATGGTGCAGGTGGTTTATGAATTTGCAGCAAAATAAAAAATGTTGTGTATTTTTGTTTTTAATCATTTTTTCGTCTATGTGCCAACATGAAAACTCCATCTTAAACCTTACTCCAGGAGCGAGATGTGCCGAAAAAAATCAACATTTGGTAAAAATTGCTTTTCATGAATCTGTAAAACATTTGGATAAGCAAAATTGTCAAAAAAAGAATAAAACAAAAACATAAAAAGAAGGACAGCTTAAAAATTAGTGCAAAACATATAGAAAGAAATACTAAAGCCACTAAAAAGGAGCAAATTTCTTGAGAAAACTGGTAAAACAACAATGATGAATCAGGACTGCAATTTACAGAGGAGACAGAATATAATCAAGGAAGACGGGGTACTAAGGGAGGATTTGTTTTTTCTTTATTTAGCGTTCCTTTAATGGTTCATATGTAAGCAGTTAAAACTTTTATCATTTTTTGTTTGCCATCCTTGTATTTGAAGTCTTGTGTGCCTCATCTCTCACTATGCTTCCTGTTTGGATTTTCTGAAAGGATGTTGCCTTATGTTTAACTTGACAGGAAGCACAAAAGCATCTCATAAAGGCTTTACAGAAAAGGTTTTGTAAGCTGTGGAACGTATGGACAAGAAGAGACTGTGATGCTGCCTTGTGCTTTTGAGAAGTCAAGGAATGCCTATGCATCATGGGACATGAAATATAAATGCAGCGCCCCAGAGACCTGGTCGTTGCAGTAACATCGCTCCGCTGCTAAGGGCAGTGATGGTACGTCTGATGGCACTGAAGGAGTTCACCTGACCAGGTATCACAGACACCAATACACTTCATAGTCTGGCCTCCAGGGGGAGCAAAGGGCACTATGTATTAGGCCACTCCTCACAGTCTGGTAAAACTGGGGGTTAGATAGAAAGTTAGGGAGAAAGCTGACTGGGTTGGAACCAGGCAACATCCTGTGGCAGAGGGTGTTGCAGGGGAAGATTCAGGGGGGTCCCTGTCAGGGGTGGGATCCTGACAGAGGCCTAGCGAACAGAAAGAACGTTACGGGACCGTGCCTGCACTTCATCGCGGTGGTACCCCAAGAAAGGACAAGAAGTGAGGTTTATTGTGAAGAGTGAGAAATGAGATCAAGCAACAAGGAGAAAACACCAGTAGGAGTCGTGCTGTAAGATCGAGGCAACATCCTACTGAGGCGTGTAGCCGGTGGCCGGAAACACCGAGGAAGTACTGGCTCCAAGCCCTACTTCAAACCAACGGCAGGACAGTCAGTTATAGGCGTATAACAGTAGACTCGGCACACACCATAGCGTAAATGCAGTGAAGGGGGGTTTATTAATGAGGTAAAGTACATACAATAAACCCCCCTTCACTGCATTTACGCTTTGGTGTGTGCCGAGTCTACTGTTATATATATTACGGCTTGGGCCCCTACTTGAGCACCAACCCTTCTTAGTAGTGCCTACGTTAATACCTTATAGTCAGTTATAGGTGGGCTGTCTCACCTAAATCACCTAACCAGACATAGGGGGCAACAGTGGGAGAGGGGCGACTCTAGGGTCCCGGAAGAACTCCAGGCCTACCCGTCATATGGGTGCGTCCTATCCATATCATCTGGGGGACGGAGAAGAACATCAGAATCAGTTGTGAGGGAACATCAGAAACAGACACAACAGTTGTGAGGACTATCCCGTGGTGCTCAGCAGGGAAGGACTACAACACACAAGCGCTAGAAGGAAGGCACAGATTTCCACCTGCAAAGGGAGTTCTGGAGGTGCCATCGGACCGGCCGGTCTCAGACAGCCCTGTTAACTGTACTCTGGATTGAGCATCCTGAAGCCTTCAGTAAAGAGGTAAAGAGACTGCAACCCTGTGTCCTCGTTATTCATCGCACCCTGCACCACACATCATCACTCTCAACTTTTACTGGACGCCCCTTAGCAGGGTCACGGGCCGGGTCTAGCCACCGTGACAATCCCAGAACTGAGACAGAGAGGCCCGGCACCGGGTATCCCTCGGCCCTGCGACTGTGGGGGCGCTCCATAAACACTTCTTAAAGAATATACATATACCAAATATCTACAAACCCAGTGCTACTAAACAGCTACCCCAAATTCTCTCCATTAAAGCGAACCTGTCACCAGGTTTGGCCAATGTAAGATACGGTCACCGCCTTTCAGGGCTGGTATACAGTACTCTATAATGCTAAAAAAAACAAAAAACACAATATAGGAGTTCAAAAAAGCAATATAAATGTATAATAAGACAATATATACGAAATTAGTACAATAAAATATGCCTTTTATTACATATTATTGGCAAACAATGGCACAAACAATGTGCACGTACTTGGAAGTAGCAAATACCACAAAAATTTAAAAATACCTATGTGTTATAAAATATAAATGGAAATAATAACAAAAAAGAGGACAAAAAAAGGTGAATAAAATATAAATCATAAAAGATATTCTACAACCATCTGAAAAAATAGGACAATGGCGTGCGCATATAATCAGTCCCACAAAAAAGATATACTGTATATAGATACAATAGTGTATGTGTAGTAAACACTAATCAATATTTGCTAAGTGTAATGTAAAAAGACAGTGCATGTGCAATATAAAATATATAGATATGTTAAAAAGAATCAAAAGATGATGACAATAGTCAAGTCAAGAAAGTGCAAAGAACCAGTGAGGGTAGTATAATATATATATATATATATATATATATATATATATACTGTATATTTCCTATATCTACAGTATATTCAGTGCACACACCAAGGTTGTGCATAAAATTCAGAGATGGTATATATCTTTAATGTCCGACTTTCCAAGTATAGCGCACCCCGATGCGCGTTTCGGATAATCCTTCTTCTGGAAAGCACTGCAGTGTGCAGGCGCCGGGAAAGGTCAGAGAGGCTCAGCGCCTGCACACTGCAGTACTTTGCTCTGCCGTCAACAGAGAAGAGAAGTACGCCTGCGCAGAAGTGTGATGCCGGGGAGCCATGAAGCAAGCAGAAGGGTGGCATCGCAAGAAGGACCCATCAGACTAATAGAATGCTGTAGATAAGCCCTGAAAGGCTTTGACCATATCTTATATCGGCCAAACCTTGTGACAGGTCCCTTTAATATTCAAAGGGGTTGTCCAGAATTGCAAAAAACATGGCTATTTATTGCCAAAAACTTCATAAACCCCACCCTCCCACAACTAAAAGACCAGGCACCCAAATAGACTGCCATGGGGAACCACCCAGCTTAATACCATCAACCTAAATATAGACAATATCTACCTATGGGAGTTGAAGGTCACCCTTTTCCTACTGCCATGTGCTCCTTCACATACAGTTGTGGCCAAAAGTATTGACACCCCTACAATTCTCTCAGATAATACTCAGTTTCTTCCTGAAAATGATTGCAATCGGCATCTTAAACAAAATGAGGCTGGCAAACAGCACACCCAGGATTAGTGTAGAAGAACTCGGACTGTCCATACATTACTTGAACAGTTTATTCATTTTTTTTTTAAATTCGTTTAACAGTTTATTCATTTTAGAGGCCATCATGTAATGCATTTCTTCCATTTGGGCAATGCAGGTGAATTGATTTCTTGCCACCAGGTTCCCCCACAAATTACTTGCTATTGCTGTACTGATGCCTACATTTATAATAGAACTATTTGGGTGTTTTTGCTTTAGGTAATATTTGCTATAGCTGTGACTTTGAAAACAATCAGATTACTTTAAATACTGTATATAGTCAACGCAGAATCTAGTAAATTCCAATTGGACAAAGCCAGTTTTCTTTTTCTTTGGGGAGCCCTAATTTGCATACTTTATTTCTCAAAAAACATTGCCTGGCCTATACGTTTTTTCTGTGTCAGTTCGCATTCTCAGTATCCCCAAAGATCTTCATTCAGTGAAAAGAATAAATCTGCTGCATCTACAGGACATAGGGCACATGCTTCCCCTGGCTTCGCCCCTGCAGTTTGAAATACAAGTGACAAATAATAGGTCTGTTGAGGAAATGTGACTCATTTATATCTGTCATCTTATGTAATTGCTGCCCTGCAGAAGAAATGCATCCCTTTCATCTACTGTACACTTTACAAATATGAGCACAATTAGTCTGTAGTGGTTGCTTCAAACGGAAAGTAACACCTTCTTCTAAATAGTACTCTTCATTTTACTGATTCACAAAGCAATCTGAACTACAAAATGATCCTAAAATGCAAAATGAATTTAATATGGCTTTATTATATGCTTACTCATTTTCAGACATAGGAGAGATGAGTTTGTGAATTAGGAGAGCTCCGATTAATTTCTCTTAACTCATTGTGATAATACAATACATTATCTGTGCTTCAACCTGTACTTACAGAATTCTAAGTTACTAAAGTGCGAAAAAGAAGTTTTCAAAAGGGACATGCCTATCACTATGAAGAAGTACATTCTCAGTGATGCTGAAATGCCAACATAACCTTGAACACGTCATACCTTTCTTCTTTCTTCTTGCTCTAGCACATTGCGCACATCCATGAATTAGTAGCGTCCTTGAACGGCACTCAGAGATGACCTTGCAGATGTGGTTGCTGTGGTCCAGCAAATTAAAGGAAAAACATATGAATGTAAACTTCCTTTTCAAGCAGGGAAAACCAAGGAGAAATAAGAAAGGAGGTTAAAGGCAACTGTTTATCTTCCACATGGATACATTAATAATGCTTTTTCTTTTCCTTTCTCGCAGTTGATTTGGAATATCCTTAAAATTTAAAACTAATGAATCCCTCAGTGCGTGCGTTCAGCTTCACATCTGGGATTATAGTTTACTTTTTAGTTAAGTGCTTCAATAAATTACTTCATGTAGATAGTTTACAGGAAACATTTCACATGTAAACATTTTTCACTAAAGTTCAAAAATAAATGTAGAATTTAGTGTCACAGCAGAAAGCTCCAGGGCTCTTGTGCTCATTGATATGAGAATCCCAATTGTCTACTAATGGTCCAATTCTGCACCAATATCGGCTTAGCATTCTATAACTTGCACCGATGCCTTCATCTTATCTATTCTTTTTCCTTATAACTTTCTTTGTGACAATAACAATGTCCATCTTAGCTATTGGCACTCCACCTCTTTTCTTTCTATTGCTCCTATGACATCTTTTCTTTACATAATGTACACATCCATTTTCTTTTGAATCATTTTAACATCTTTGCAACTCACTCAGTTTGTCTATGTTCAAGTTTCCCTAGAAGATCTGGTCACAAATCTGGTTTTCGAGCATTCAAACAGAATTCCTTTCTTATGTCACCACCGCATGACTCTGATTCCGCATTGCCTACTAATTTTTAGTTTTTCTGTTCCTGATTATGTTAGTACTGCTGTTGGTGACTGTGGTTCAAGTTATTGAAAGTTAACCCTCAAAGTATCATGTCACTTATAAAGGGGTTATCTGGTTAAGATAGAAAATCCCTTTACAAACATATTATTTAAGGGGTTGATCAGTCTTCTGATAAAAGTGTGCTCTAGTCACTCTATGTGACTGCAGACTTCTAATCCTCACAGGCTACGCACTGCATGCTTTCAAGATTCTCCAGTATTGCTGGTGAAAGTGGGTGGTCATATGACCGCAAGTATCCGATGTGCATGTTTCCAGCCACATTCTAACAAGACATGCTCAGCAATACATGTGAATTGAAGCCTACAACATCTAGTTTCATTGTGGCCGGAAGTATGCAAATCGCATACTTGCTGTCATGTGATCGCCCACTGTGGCCTGCAATACCCCTCAAAGTACTTAAAACCACATTCAAAAAGTTTATTAACCCTTCAGATGCTTCACAGGAATTAAGCAATATAGAAGGAAAACATGAACCATTAACTTTTTTTCACAAAAAATTGTAGTTTAGTCCTAATTTTTTTATTTTCACAAGGATAACAGGAGAAAATGGACCTCAAGATTTGTTACGCAATTTCTCATGAGTACACTGATATTCCAAATATTGGGGAAATCCACTGTTTGGGCGTATGGCATTGTTTGACTTTTTGAATGCAAAAATGGTTGCAATTGAGAGTGGACACCATGTCGCGTTTGGAGAGCCTGATGTGCCTAAACAGTGAAAACCCCAAACATGTGACACCATTTTGGAAACTAGACTCCTCAATTAATGTATCTAGATTAAAGATGAGCGAGCACTAAAATGCTTGGGTGCTCATTTCTCGAACCAAGCAATTCCTAATACACGCATGCTTGTTTTGAGTAACGAGTATAAAGAGAGTCAATGGAAAAGCTGAGCTTTTTTTCCAGCAGACCCTACAAAAAGGTCAGGGGGCAGTGAAAATGTTCATATGGATGGAAAAAGTGCTGAAAGGAAGGAGAACAGCATGGTGAAGATCCCAGGAAACATCTCTGACTACCAGATCGCTGCTGGGAACAATGGTGTCACATTTTTACTCCACTTGCATTTTATAGGAAACAAAATGTTAAGAAACATTTTTTCCTATATGATTTTTATATAAGGCAACATTTTAAAAGGATTTTAAAAAATATATATAATTTAAGCAAATCAAAACTGATTTTTTTTCTATGAAAAAATAGGACATTTCAGTGTAATTTATGAAGTAAGCAAGAATTGCCAAAACTGATTCAGATACACCCTGCATTAGACATATAGGATAAAGGAAGGCCTCATACACAGTGTTTAAATTGTAACGTATTGGTACTCCTAGACTCATAAAGGCTATGCACTTTTGAGGGTTATATTACAGTGAAATGTACTCAAGACCATGGAATAATCTATGGGTGAGCAATTTAATACCGATACAGGTATGTGCACACGTCGAGTAAAATTTCTGCACCATTTCTGCATTTCTTGGCGGGAAAAACACAGCTGCAAAAATGAGCGTTTTTGGTAAGTTTTGCCACATTTTTCGTGCATTTTTGCCTGCATTTTTTATGTGAAGTCAGTTGCGAAAAACGCAGGGCAAAAACGCACAGAGAATTGATAAGCAGCAGATTATTTTCTGCACCAAATCTGCTAGTGAAAATTACTCAAAGTGTGCATGACATGTCAGGTTTCTCATTCACGTAACTGGCATCAGGTTTTTGTTGACAAAAGCGCACCAAATCTGCAATGTATGGACACAGCATAAATTTTTGAAGACATTTTTGGAGGGTTATATACCAACTAAATTGACTCCAGATCATGGAATAGTCTATGGGTAAGCAATATAATACCGATAAATTTTTAACAAGTTTTTTGATGTTATATACAGACAAAATGTAATCCAGACCACGGAAAAATCTATAGGGGACCAATATAATAACAATACATTTTAAACTAGCTTTTTGAGGATTATATACCAACAAAATGTACACAAGAACATGTAATACTGTATGGCAGGGAAATGTAAGAAATGTAAACAAACAAGCAAGCAAAATTTTCAAACACGTTTTTGTACTGTTATACACCACCAAAATGTGATAGAAAGCATGTAATATTCTATGGATGAAGTATTACATATCACCGTAATTCTACAACAACCATATTAAGAATGGACGAGTCATTGAAGCCATAGAAACATTTTGAACAAAAATATTTTGAAAGTGTAGTTGATGTACTTATACAGTCAGAAAGTATTTGCAAAAAGTGCAAAGCCAGACATAAATTATGAGGAGGGCCATCCATAGACCCTTAAAGGGCAACAACTGGTGTACCTCCTTAAAATATTAAATATTACAAACACTACATATGCTTCTGTCATCTGGTGGTGTGGAAAAGTGTGGGATAATCCAGGCATTGTTCATTTTTATGAGAGTGAGCCTGTCTGCATTCTCTGTTCACAGGCAAAAGTCTCTGTCTGTTATGACCCCCGGTGGCACTAAAAACCCGCTCAGACAAGATTCTATTGGCAGGGCAGCACAACGCCACCAAGGCATAGAAGGACAGCTCATGCAAGGTGTCCAGCTTCAAGACCCAATAGTTGAAAGTCGCAGAGGAATTAGGGAGTATGCTGGTTTGGTAAGCCAGGTATTCCTTGACCATCTTTAAAAACATTTCCCTTGTCAAAAATACCTAGTCATCAGACACTGGGAGCTGGGCTGGTGTCATGAAATTGGCCCAGACCTTTGACAGTGTATTCCTGCCTCTGCTGTGTATCTCCCTGGCTTCTCCTTGGCCTCTCCTCCTTGTTGAAATATAATTTAATCAATTCTTCCCTCTACCTGTGAAATGTTCTCCATGCCATTGGTTGCAACACAACAGCAAAGCATGATTAATTGATCCCAATGTTTAATGGTTGACGAAATGTTCTTTTCCTTTAATTCTGTGCCATTTCTTCTCCACAAATACCTTTCATCACTGTGGCCAAAGAGTTCTATTTTGACCTCATTGGTCCACAAAACTTGTTTACAAAATGCCTCAGGCTTGTTTAGATGTTCTTTGGTGTACTTCTGATGCTGAATTGCATGGTGAGGACATAGAAGAGGTTTTCCTCTCATGACTCTTCCATGATGGCCAAGTTTGCGCAGATATCTCTGAAAAGTAGAACAATGTTCTACAGCTACAGTCTCTTAAATCTTTCTAAAAGTCTTTAGCAGTCAAGTAGATGTTCTGATTTCCCTGTCTAGCAATCCTATGAGCAGCTCGCACTGAAATTTTGCATGGTCTTATGCTGACTTCCACTGTTCCTCTTAACTGAAATTTGTTAATTACATTTCAAACTGAGGAAAGGGAGACTTGAAAACACTTTGTTGTCAGCATTTTCAGAAATTCTTTTGTAACCTTGGCCAGATCTGTGCCTTGCCACAATTCTGTCTCTGACCTTAGCCAGTTCCATTGACCTCATGATTCTCATTTGGTCTGACATACATTGTGAGCTCTGAGATCTTTTATAGATGCAGGTGTGTGCCTTTCCAAATCAAGTCCTATCAGTTAGTCGCGGCCCTTTTTCGTTTTTGCATTTTGGTTTTTCACTCCCCTCCTTCCCAGAGCCATAACTTTTTTATTTTTACGTCAATATGGCCATGTGAGGGCTTATTTTTTGTGGGACGAGTTGTACTTTTGAATGACACCATTGGTTTTATCATGTCTTTTACTAGAAAACGGGAAAAAAATTCCAAGTGCGGTGAAATTGCAAAAAAAGTGCAATCCCACACTTGTTTTTTGTTTGGCTTTTTTGCTAGGTTCACTAAATGCTAAAACTGACCTGCCATTGTGATTCTCCAGGTCATTACGAGTTCATAGACACCTAATATGTCTAGGTTATTTTTTATCCAAGTGGTGAAAAAAAATTCTAAACTTTGCTTACAAAAAAAAAAAAATGCCATTTTCCGATACACGAAGCGTCTCTATTTTTCGTGATCTGGGGTCGGGTGAGGGCTTATTTTTTGCGTGCTGAGCTGACATCTTTAATAATATCACTTTTGTGCAGATACGTCCTTTTGATCGCCCGTTATTGCATTTTAATGCAATGTCGCGGCGACAAAAAAAAACGTAATTCTGGCATTTTGAATTTTTTTATCGCTACGCTGTTTAGCGATCAGGTTAATGCTTTTTTTATTGATAGATCGGGCGATTCTGAACGCGGCGATACCAAATACGTGTAGGTTTGATTTTTTTTATTGTTTTATTTAGGATGGGGTGAAAGGGGGGTGATTTAAACTTTTATGTTTTTTACATTTTTTTCATATTTTTAAAAACATTTTTTTTTTTACCTGTGCCATGCTTCAATAGATCGCTGCTATGTAGCTGAAATGCAGGTGTGCTGTGAGCGCCGACCACAGGGCGGCGCTCACAGCAGGCCGGCATCAGTAACCATAGAGGTCTCAAGGACCTCTATGGTTACTGTCCTGACACATCGCCGACCCCCATCATGTGACAGGGGTCGGTGATGACGTCATTTCCGGCCGCCCGGCTGGAAGCTTTAGTTAAATGCCGCTGTCAGCGTTTGACAGCGGCATTTAACAGGTTAATAGCGGCAGGTGAATAGCGATTTCACCCGCCGCTATTGCACGCACATGCCAGCTGTACAAAACAGCTGACATGTTGCGACTTTGATGTGGGCTCAGCGCCGGAGCCCACATCAAAGGGGGATTCACGGCATGCGCCGTACATGTACGGCGCATGTCGTGAAAGGGTTAACACAGCTGGACTCCAATGAAGGAGTAGAACCATCTCAAGGAAGATCACAAAGAAATGGACAGTATTTGACCTAAATATGAGTGTCTGAGCAAAGGGTCTGAATACGTATGACCATGTGATATTTCAGTTTTCCTTTTTAATAAATATGCAAAAATGTCTCCATTTCTTTTTCTTCAGTCAAGATGGGGTGCAGAGTGTACATTAATGAGAAAAAAAATAACTTTTTTGAAATTACCAAATGGCTGCAATGAAACAAAGAGTGAAAAATTTAAAGGGGCCTGAATACTTTCCATACCCACTGTAAATCACCGAGTTCATGAAGGGGTCTTTCAGACATCAGTGTTTCAGGTAGCAGCATGGGCCACAAAACATACAGCAAACATGCACACTGATGACACATGGATGACATCCCTGTGTCATCAGTGTGACAAGTACCAGTGCCTAGGAATCAGAGGTACTGTTCGCGCTGTTCCCAGGCCTTGGGTGCTGAAGTGAAGAAAGTCTCACATCACTGTCCCCTGGTCCCATTTTAATAACCAGGAAAGGCTAAGTATACAGTTGTGAGCTGATATTAGTTGCCTGGGAACCTTTTTAACCCCTTCCCGACCTTTGACGCATACGCTGCGTCATGAAAGTCGGTGCCTTCCCGACCTGTGACGCAGCGTATGCGTCATGGAGGGATCGCGCTCCTGCAGATCGGGTGAAAGGGTTAACTCCAATTTCACCCGATCTCCAGGAACAGGGGGAGTGGTGCTTCAGCCCAGGGGGCTACGATCGCTCTGATTGGCTGTTGAAAGTGAAACTGCCAATCAGAGCGATTTGTAATATTTCACCCAAAAAAACGGTGAAATATTACAATCCAGCCATGGCCGATGCTGCAATATCATCGGCCATGGCTGGAAAACCTAATCTGCCCCCACCCCACCCCACCGATCGCCCCCCCAGTGCTCCGGTGCGCGGTCCGCCCCCCTAATTCGTTCTGTCCGCTCCTCCGTCCTCCTGTCCGCTGCCCCCGTGCTCCGGTGCCCCCTCCCTGTGCTCCGGCCCCCCCCCTGTGCTCTGGTCCCCCCCCCCCCGTGATCCGATCACCCCCCCTTCATACTTACCGGGCCTCCCGATGTCCGTCCGGCTTCTCCATGGGCGCCGCCATCTTCCAATATGGCGGGCGCATGCGCACTGCGCCCGCAGAGTCTGCCGGCTGGCAGATTCATTTCAGAAGTATTTTGATCACTGCGATATAGCCTATCGCAGTGATCAAAATGAAAAAAAAGTAAATGACCCCCCTTTATCACCCCCATAGGGACAATAATAAAAATAAATAAAATATATATTTTTTTTTTCTGCTAGGGTTAGGGTTAGAACTAGGGTTAGAATTAGGGTTAGAATTAGGGGTAGGGTTAGGGTTAGGGGTAGGGTTAGGGCATGTGCACACAGTGCGGATTTGGCTGCGAATCCGCAGCGGATCGGCCGCGGATCCGCAGCGGATCGGCCGCGGATCCGCAGCGGATTGGCAGCGGATCCGCAGCGGATTGGCAGCGGATCCGCAGCGGATCCGCAGCGGATTGGCCGCGGATCCGCAGCGGATTGGCCGCGGATCCGCAGCGGATTGGCCGCTGCGAATTCGAAGCAGTTTTCCATCAGGTTTACAGTACCATGTACACCTATGGAAAACCAAATCTGCTGTGCCCATGGTGCGGAAAATACCGTGCGGAAACGCTGTGTATTTTCCGCAGCATGTCAATTTTGTGCGGATTCCGCAGCGTTTTACACCTGTTCCTCAATAGGAATCCGCAGGTGAAATCCGCACAAAAAAACACTGGAAATCCGCTGTAAATCCGTAGGTAAAACGCAGTGCCTTTTACCTGCGGATTTTTCAAAAATGGTGCGGAAAAATCTCACACGAATCCGCAAAGTGGGCACATAGCCTTAGGGTTAGGGTTGGAATTAGAGTTAGGGTACCGTCTCACAGTGGCACTTTGATCGCTACGACGGTACGATCTGTGACGTTCCAGGGATGTCCATACGATATCGCTGTGTCTGACACGCAGCAGCGATCAGGGACCCTGCTGAGAATCGTACGTCGTAGCAGATCGTTTGGAACTTTCTTTCGTCGCTGGATCTCCCGCTGTCATCGCTGGATCGTTGTGTGTGACAGCTATCCAGCGATGCGTTCACTTGTAACCAGGGTAAACATCGGGTTACTAAGCGCAGGGCCGCGCTTAGTAACTCGATGTCTACCGTGGTTACCAGCGTAAAAGTAAAAAAAAAAAACGTACATACTCACATTTCGGTGTCCTTCAGGTCCCTTGCCGTCTGCTTCCCGCTCTGACTGTCTGCCGGCCGGCAAGTGAGAGCAGAGCGCAGCGGTGACGTCACCGCTGTGCTGTGCTCTCACTGTACGGCGGCGCTCAGTCAGAGCGGGAAGCAGACGGCAAGGGACCTGAAGGACACCAAAATGTGAGTATGTACGTTTTTTTTTTTTACTTTTACGCTGGTAACCACGGTAAACATCGGGTTACTAAGCGCGGCCCTGCGCTTAGTAACCCGATGTTTACCCTGGTTACCCGGGACCTTGGCATCGTTGGTGGCTGGAGAGGTCTGTGTGACAGCTCCCCAGCGACCACACAATGACTTTCCAACGATCACAGCCAGGTCGTATCGCTGGTCGTGATCGTTGGTAAATCGTTATGTGAGACGGTACCCTTAGGGTTGGAATTAGGGCTAGGGTTGGAAATAGGGTTAAGATTAGGCTTGTGGTTAGGGTTAAGGATAGGGTTAGGGTTGTGTTGGGGTTACAGTTGTGGGTAGGGTTGGGATTAGGGTTAGGATTAGGGTTGGATTTAGGGTTACGGGTGTGTTGGGGTTAGGGTTGTGGTTAGGGGTGTGTTGGGGTTAGGGTTGTGATTAGGGTTATGGCTACAGTTGGGATTAGGGTTAGGGGTGTGTTGGGGTTAGTGTTGAAGTTAGAATTGAGGGGTTTCCACTGTTTAGGCACATCAGGGGTCTCCAAACGCAACATGGCGCCACCAATGATTCCAGCCAATCTTGCGTTCAAAAAGTCAAATGGTGCGCCCTCCCTTCCAAGCCCCGACGTGCGCCCAAACAGTGGTTTACCCCCACATGTGGGATACCAGCATACTCAGGACAAACTGGGCAACAACTATTGGGGTCCAATTTCTCCTGTTACCCTTGCAAAAATAAAAAATTACTTGCTAAAACATAATTTTGAGGAAAGAACAATTATTTTTTATTTTCACGGCTCTACGTTATAAACTTATGTGAAACACTTGGGGGTTGAAAGTGCTCACCACACATCTAGATAAGATCCTTTTGGGGTCTAGTTTCCAAAATGGGGTCACTTGTGGGGTGTTTCTACTGTTTAGGCACATCAGGGGCTCTGCAAATGCAACGTGACGCCCGCAGACCATTCCATCAAAGTCTGCATTTCAAATGTCACTACTTCCCTTCCGAGCCCTGACGTGCGCCCAAACAGTGGTTTACCCCCACATATGGGGTACCAGCGTACTCACAACAAACTGGGCAACAAATATTGGGGTCCAATTTCTCCTGTTACCCTCGTGAAAATAAACAATTGCTTGCTAAAACATCTTTTTTGAGGAAAGAAAAATGATTTTTTATTTTCACGGCTCTACGTTATAAACTTATGTGAAACACTTGGGGGTTGAAAGTGCTCACCACACATCTAGATAAGATCCTTTTGGGGTCTAGTTTCCAAAATGGGGTCACTTGTGGGGTGTTTCTACTGTTTAGGCACATCAGGGGCTCTGCAAATGCAACGTGACGCCCGCAGACCATTCCATCAAAGTCTGCATTTCAAATGTCACTACTTCCCTTCCGAGCCCTGACGTGCGCCCAAACAGTGGTTTACCCCCACATTTGGGGTACCAGCGTACTCACAACAAACTGGGCAACAAATATTGGGGTCCAATTTCTCCTGTTACCCTCGTGAAAATAAACAATTGCTTGCTAAAACATCTTTTTTGAGGAAAGAAAAATGATTTTTTATTTTCACGGCTCTACGTTATAAACTTATGTGAAACACTTGGGGGTTGAAAGTGCTCACCACACATCTAGATAAGATCCTTTTGGGGTCTAGTTTCCAAAATGGGGTCACTTGTGGGGTGTTTCTACTGTTTAGGCACATCAGGGGCTCTGCAAATGCAACGTGACGCCCGCAGACCATTCCATCAAAGTCTGCATTTCAAATGTCACTACTTCCCTTCCGAGCCCTGACGTGCGCCCAAACAGTGGTTTACCCCCACATATGGGGTACCAGCGTACTCACAACAAACTGGGCAACAAATATTGGGGTCCAATTTCTCCTGTTACCCTTGTGAAAATAAACAATTGCTTGCTAAAACATCTTTTTTGAGGAAAGAAAAATGATTTTTTATTTTCACGGCTCTGCGTTGTAAACTTCTGTGAAGCACTTGGGGGTTGAACGTGCTCACCACACATCTAGATAAGTTCCTTGGGGGGTCTAGTTTCCAAAATGGGGTCACTTGTGGGGGGTTTCTACTGTTTAGGCACATCAGGGGCTCTGCAAACATAACATGATTCCCGCAGACCATTCCATCAAAGTCTGCATTCCAAATCGTCACTACTTCCCTTCCGAGCCCCGCCATGTGCCCAAACAGTGGTTTACCCCCACATATGGGGTATCAGCGTACTCAGGAGAAACTGGACAACAACTTTTGGGGTCAAATTTTTCCTGTTACCCTTGGGAAAATTAAAAAATTCTGGGCTAAAAAAATATTTTTGAGGAAAGAAAACACATTTTTTATTTTCACGTCTCTGCGTTATAAACTTCTGTGAAGCACTTGGGGGTTCAAAGTGCTCACCACACATCTAGATAAGTTCCCTTGGGGGTCTAGTTTCCAAAGTGGGGTCAATTGTGGGGAGTTCCTACTGTTTAGGCACATCAGGGGCTCTGCAAACGCAACGTGACGCCCGCAGAGAATTCCATTAAAGTCTGCATTTCAAAACGTCACTACTTCCCTTCCGCTCCCCGACGTGTGCCAAAACAGTGGTTTACCCCCACATATGGGGTATCAGCGTACTCAGGAGAAACTGCACAACGACTTTTGGGGTCCAATTTCTCCTGTTACCCTTGGGAAAATAAAAAATTGTGGGTTAAAAAATAATTTTTGAGGAAAGAAAAATAATTTTATATTTTCATGGCTCTGCGTTATAAACTTCTGTGAAGCACTTGAGGGTTCAAAGTGCTCACCACACATCTAGATTAGTTCCTTGGGAGGTCTAGTTTCCAAAATGGGGTCACTTGTGTGGGAGCTCCAATGTTTAGGCACACAGGGGCTCTCCAAACGCGACATGGTGTCCGCTAATGATTGGAGCTAATTTTCCATTCAAAAAGCCAAATGGCGTGCCTTCCCTTCCGAGCCCTGCCGTGCGCCCAAACAGTGGTTTACCCCCACATATGGGGTATCATCGTACTCAGGACAAACTGGACAACAAAATTTGGGGTCCAATTTCTCCTATTATCCTTGGGAAGATAAAAAACTCCGGGCTAAAAATCATTTTTGAGGAAAGAAAAATATTTTTTTATTTTCATGGCTCTGCGTTATAAACTTCTGTGAAGCACCTGGGGGTTTTAAGTGCTCACTATACATCTAGATTAGTTCCTTGGGGGGGTCTAGTTTCCAAAATGGGGTCACTTGTAGGGGAGCTCTAATGTTTAGGCACACAGGGGCTCTCCGAACACAACATGGTGTCCACTAACGATTGGAGCTAATTTTCCATTGAAAAAGTCAAATGGCGCGCCTTCCCTTCCAAGCCTTGCCGTGCACCCAAACAGTGGTTTACCCCCACATATGAGGTATCGGCGTACTCAAGAGAAATTGCCCAACAAATTTTAGGATCCATTTTATCCTGTTGCCCATGTGAAAATGAAAAAATTGAGGCTAAAAAAATTTTTTTGTGAAAAAAAAGTACTTTTTCATTTTTTACGGATCAATTTGTGAAGCACCTGAGAGTTTAAAGTGCTCACTATGCATCTAGATAAGTTCCTTGGGGGGTCTAGTTTCCAAAATGGGGTCACATGTGGGGGAGCTTCAATGTTTAGGCACACAGGGTCTCTCCAAACGCGACATGGTGTCCGCTAACGATGGAGATAATTTTTCATTCAAAAAGTCAAATGGCGCGCCTTCCCTTCCGAGCCTTGCCGTGCACCCAAACAGTGGTTTACCCCCACATATGAGGTATCGGCGTACTCAGGAGAAATTGCCCAACAAATTTTAGGATCCATTTTATCCTGTTGCCCATGTGAAAATGAAAAAATTGAGGCTAAAAAAAATTTTTGTGAAAAAAAAGTACTTTTTCATTTTTACGGATCAATTTGTGAAGCACCTGGGGGATTAAAGTGCTCACTATGCATCTCGATAAGTTCCTTGGGGCGTCTAGTTTCCAAAATGGGGTCACTTGTGGGGGAGCTCCAATGTTTAGGCACACGGGGGCTCTCCAAATGCGACATGGTGTCCGCTAAAGATTGGAGCCAATTTTTCATTGAAAAAGTCAAATGGCGCTCCTTCGCTTCCGAGCCCTGCCGTGCCCACAAACAGTGGTTTACCCCCACATATGAGGTATCAACGTACTCAGGACAAATTGGACAACAACTTTTGTGGTCCAGTTTCTCCTTTTACCCTTGGGAAAATAAAAAAATTGTTGCTAAAAGATCATTTTTGTGACTAAAAAGTTAAATGTTCACTTTTTCCTTCCATGTTGCTTCTGCTGTTGTGAAACACCTGAAGGGTAAATAAACTTCTTCAATGTGGTTTTGAGCACCTTGAGGGGTGCAGTTTTTAGAATGGTGTCACTTTTGGGTATTTTCAGCCATATAGAACCCTCAAACTGACTTCAAATGTGAGGTGGTCCCTAAAAAAAATGGTTTTGTAAATTTTGTTGTAAAAATGAGAAATCACTGGTCAAATTTTAACCCTTATAACTTCCTAGCAAAAAAAAAATTTCTTTCCAAAATTGTGCTGATGTAAAGTAGACATGTGGGAAATGTTATTTATTAACTATTTTGTGTCACATAGCTCTCTGGTTTAACAGAATAAAAATTCAAAATGTGAAAATTGCGAAATTTTCAAAATTTTCGCCAAATTTCCGTTTTTTTCACAAATAAACTCAGAAATTATCGACCTAAATTTACCACTAACATGAAGCCCAATATGTCACGAAAAAACAATCTCAGAACCCAAGGATCCGTTGAAGCGTTCCTGAGTTATTACCTCATAAAGGGACACTGGTCAGAATTGCAAAAAATGGCAAGGTCATTAAGGCCAAAATAGGCTGGGTCATGAAGGGGTTAAATATTGTCGCTTTCTGAAAATATTAACATCAGCCACCAGCAGTCGGCTTTCCCTCTGCTGAGTATGAAAATTACTGTGGACCCCCATGTTTTTTTTTCGATAGCTTTTTTATTTGTAAACAAGAACAGTAAGGTCACCTGAGTTCATAGCAGCTGTTTCTCTTGCTTTGCAAGTGCCAATGCTGGACTGCTGAATGACCGTGACTGTCACAACCCCACAGGGTGTCAGTCAGTGGATGGCTCAACACACACTCATCAGAATGGTAAAGGGGAGAGGAAGGCCATAACAAATAGGGAATGAGGGATGGGACTCCTCCCGAGCTCCAACCTGAGCTTGTCCCTGCATTCCCCTGATGCCCTAAGTGGGTCCTTCCCCCCACCGCCATCACAAACTTTGTCCCTCACCATCACCTCAGACTGCCCTGTCTAGTGCACTGGCCAGCAAGGGCGCCAGCCTCACCACTGCAGATGGTACAAACACAGGGGGTAGTGACAAGCATGAGACACACAAGGTAAAAACATAAAACTTAGCTCCAGGCACTGCTGCCAAGCTCCACACTGTAGAGGACACAGAAACAGCACCCCAAACTCCAGACATAGCTGATACAGCTCTAACACTAGAGAGCTGCACACTCCAGTAACATACATAGTTATTAAGGTTGAAGGAAGACTTTAAGTCCATCTAGTTTAACCCATAGCCTAACCTAACATGCCCTAACATGTTGATCCAGAGTAAGGCAAAAAAAAACCCATGTGGCAAATAGTAAGCTCCACTTTGGGGAAAAAAATTCCTTCCCGACTCCACATACGGCAATCAGACTAGTTCCCTGGATCAACGCCCTATCAAGGAATCTAGTATATATACTCTGTAACATTATGCTTTTCCAGAAGGGTATCCAGTTCCCTCTTAAATTTAAGTAATGAATCACTCATTACAACATCATATGGCAGAGAGTTCCATAGTCTCACTGCTCTTACAGTAAAGAACCTGCGTCTGTTATTATGCTTAAACCTTCTTTCCTCCAGTGCTGGTCTGCATAGAATTACTCTATCACCAACAGTCAGATGATGCATCAGGTGACCATTTAAAGGATGGTGAGAGTGGTCACCACCCACATCAGCTGACCTAGCAATTCTGCAGCTGCAGCAAGGTGCCAGTAAGGAAAATTGATATTAACCCCTGCTGGACTGAAAGGAAAAAAGCTACATTTAAATTATAGTGGAACTAGATCTGCCACAAATCCAACAATGTATCATGACATCGAGTCTGGCACTCTGCACTTCGGAATTCAACAGTCCGGCACTTGAGCTACTATAAGACCCGGTTACTTGAACTCAGGTAACCTTTCAGGTTACAAGAGTTCACAGCCACTGGGTCTCCCAGCAACTGCAAGGCCCGGAAACTTAATATGAAGTTTTGAGGGACATTTTAAGTTTACTGAAGTTTCCAGCTGCTGGAACATCTGAAGGCTGCAAATTAAGGTTACCTTGGGTGTGTATTTTACTGTACCGGTAAATAAATACAAAAAATGAAAAAAACAAAGTGGGGTCCCCAGTAAATTTCACAAACAGCTGAAGCCAATGGATGGAGTCTGATATTAATATTCTGGGAAAGAGACATTATTCAAAAAAGTTCCCATGCTATTAATATCAGCTCACATCTGCATACTTAGCCTTTCCTGGTTATTAAAATGGAAACCCCAACAAGCAAATGACATGGGGCTTCTCAGTATTTTTGATAAGCAGCAAGGCAAAACTGACAGCTGCGGGCTGCAACCCTCAGCTGTCAGCTTCAGCAATGCTGGTTATCAAAAATAGAGGTCGTATTTTTTAATTATTTAAATAAATAATTTAAAAAAATGTGTGGACTCCCCAAAATTTTGGAAAACCAGCCAAGATAAGGGAGACAGCTGGTGGCTTGTACTCTCAGGCTGGTAAAGGGCCATGGATATTGCCCTCCAATCTAAAAGTAGCAGACCGCAGCCACCCTTTAAAAGTCGCACCGGCCACCGACACAGGGCAAGTGGGGTTTATATTTGTTGGGTTGGTGTCACATTTGTATTGTCTGGTGACATCAAGCCCACGGCTTAGTAATGGAGGGGCGTCTATGAGATGCCCCTCCATTACTAATCCGTTAGTTATATTTTAAATAAACACACATCCAGAATAAAGTATTTTGTTTTAACCCCTTTCTGACATCGGACGTACTATCCCGTCGAGGTGGGGTGGGCCCGTATGACCACCGACGGGATAGTACGTCCAGCGCGATCGGCGGCGCTCACGGGGGGAGCGCGGCCGATCGCGGCCGGGTGTCAGCTGCCTATCGCAGCTGACATCCGGCACTATGTGCCAGGAGTGGTCACGGACCGCTCTTGGCACATTAACCCCCGGCACACCGCGATCAAACATGATCGCGATGTGCCGACGGTGCAGGGAAGCATCGCGCAGGGAGGGGGCTCCCTGCGGGCTTCCCTGAGCCCCCCGCAGCAACGCGATGTGATCGCGTTGCTGCGAGGGTCTTACCTCCCTCCCTGCCTGCTCCAGACCCGGATCCAAGATGGCCACGGATCCGGGTCCTGCAGGGAGGGAGGTGGCTTCACAGAAGCCTGCTCAGAGCAGGCACTGTGAAGCAGCCTGCACTTCTCTCAGATCGGTGATCTGTCAGAGTGCTATGCAAACTGGCAGATCACCGATCTGTATTGTCCCCCCCTGGGGCAAAGTAAAAAAGTTAAAAAAAAATTTCCAAATGTGTAAAAAAAAATAAAAAAAAATATTCCAAAATAATGAAAAAAAATATATATATTATTCCCATAAATACATTTCTTTATCTAAATAAAAAAAACAAAACAATAAAAGTACACATATTTAGCATCGCCATGTCCGTAACGACCCGACCTATAAAACTGGCCCACTAGTTAACCCCTTCAGTAAACACCGTAAGAAAAAAAAAAAAAAACGAGGCAAAAAACAACGCTTTATTATCATACCGCCGAACAAAAAGTGGAATAACACGCAATCAAAAAGACAGATATAAATAACCATGGTACCGCTGAAAGCGTCATCTTGTCCCGCAAATAACGAGCCGCCATACAGCATGATCAGCAAAAAAATAAAAAAGTTATAGTCCTGAGAATAAAGCGATGCAAAAATAATTATTTTTTCCATAAAATAGTTTTTATCGTATAAAAGCGCCAAAACATAAAAAAATAATATAAATGAGGTATCGCTGTAATCGTACTGACCCGAAGAATAAAACTGCTTTATCAATTTTACCAAACGCGGAACAGTATAAACGCCTCTCCCAAAAGAAATTCATGAATAGCTGGTTTTTGGTCATTCTGCCTCACAAAAATCGGAATAAAAAGCGATCAAAAAATGTGACGTGCCCAAAAAGTTACCAATAAAAACGTCAACTCGTCCTGCAAAAAACAAGACCTCACATGACTCTGTGGACTCAAATATGGAAAAATTATAGCTCTCAAAATGTGGTAACGCAAAAAATATTTTTTGCAATAAAAAGCGTCTTTCAGTGTGTGACGGCTGCCAATCATAAAAATCCGCTAAAAAACTCGCTATAAAAGTAAATCAAACCCCCCTTCATCACCCCCTTAGTTAGGGAAAAATAATTTTTTTTTATTTATTTCCATTTTCCCATTAGGGTTAGGGTTAGGGCTAGGGTTGGGGCTAGGGTTAAGGCTACAGTTAGGGTTGGGGTTAAAGTTAGGGTTAGAGTTGGGGCTAAAGTTACGGTTAGGGTTTAGATTACATTTACGGTTGGGAATAGGGTTGGGATTAGGGTTAGGGGTGTGTCAGGGTTAGAGGTGTGGTTAGGGTTACTGTTGGGATTAGGGTTAGGGGTGTGTTTGGATTAGTGTTTCAGTTATAATTGGGGGGTTTCCACTGTTTCGGCACATCAGGGGCTCTCCAAACGCGACATGGCGTCCGATCTCAATTCCAGCCAATTCTGCGTTGAAAAAGTAAAACAGTGCTCCTTATCTTCCGAGCTCTCCCGTGTGCCCAAACAGGGGTTTACCCCATCATATGGGGTATCAGCGTACTCAGGACAAATAGGACAACAACCTTTGTGGTCCAATTTCTCCTGTTACCCCTGGGAAAATACAAAACTGGGGGCTAAAAAATAATTTTTGTGGAAAAAAAAAGGATTTTTTATTTTCACGGCTCTGCGTTATAAACTGTAGTGAAACACTTGGGGGTTCAAAGTTCTTACAACACATCTAGATAAGTTCCTTGGGGGGTCTAGTTTCCAAAATGGGGTCACTTGTGCGGGGCTTCTACTGTTTAGGTACATTAGGGGCTCTGCAAACGCAATGTGACACCTGCAGACCATTCCATTTAAGTCTGCATTCCAAATGGCGCTCCTTCCCTTCCGAGCCCTCCCATGCATCCAAACGGTGGTTCCCCCCACATATGGGGTATCAGCGCAATCAGGACAAATTGGACAACAACTTTTGGGGTCCAATTTCTCCTGTTACCCTCGGGAAAATACAAAACTGGGGGCTGAAAAATAATTTTTGTGGGAAAAAATTTTTGTTTTATTTTTACGGCTCTGCATTATAAACTTCTGTGAAGCCCTTGGTGGGTCAAAGCACTCACCACACATCTAGATAAGTTCCTTAGGGGGTCTACTTTCCAATATGGTGTCACTTGTGGGGGGTTTCTACTGTTTAGGTACATTAGGGGCTCTGCAAACGCAATGTGATGCCTGCAGACCATTCCATCTAAGTCTGCATTCCAAATGGCGCTCCTTCAATTCCGAGCCCTTCCATGCGTCCAAACGGTGGTTCCCCCCACATATGGGGTATCAGCGCACTCAGGACAAATTGGACAACAACTTTTGGGGTCCAAATTCTCCTGTTACCTTCGGGAAAATACAAAACTGGGGGCTGAAAAATAATTTTTGTGGGAAAAAATTTTTGTTTTATTCTTACGGCTCTGCATTATAAACTTCTGTGAAGCCCTTGGTGGGTCAAAGCACTCACCACACATCTAGATAAGTTCCTTAGGGGGTCTACTTTCCAACATGGTCTCACTTGTGGGGGGTTTCTACTGTTTAGGTACATTAGGGGCTCTGCAAACGCAATGTGACGCCTGCAGACCATTCCATCTAAGTCTGCATTCCAAATGGCGCTCCTTCACTTCCGAGCCCTTTCATGCGTCCAAACGGTGGTTCCCCCCCACATATGGGGTATCAGCGCACTCAGGACAAATTGGACAACAAATTTTGGGGTCCAATTTCTCCTGCTACCCTTGGGAAAATACAAAACTGGGGGCTAAAAAAATAATTTTTGTGGGAAAAAATTTTTGTTTTATTTTTACGGCTCTGCATTATTAACTTCTGTGAAGCCCTTGGTGGGTCAAAGCGCTCAAAACACATCTAGATAAGTTCCTTAGGGGGTCTACTTTCCAAAATGGTGTCACTTGTGGGGGGTTTCAATGTTTAGGCACATCAGTGGCTCTCCAAACGCAACATGGCTTCCCATCTCAATTCCTGTCAATTTTGCATTGAAAAGTCAAACGGTGCTACTTCCCTTCCGAGCTCTCCCATGCGCCCAAACAGTGGTTTACCCCCACATATGGGGTATCAGCGTACTCAGGACAAATTGTACAATAACTTTTGGAGTCCAATTTCTTCTCTTACCCTTGGGAAAATATAAAATTGGGGGTGAAAAGATAATTTTTGTGAAAAAATATGATTTTTTATTTTTACGGTTCTGCATTATAAACTTCTGTGAAGCACTTGGTGGGTCAAAGTGCTCACCACACCTCTAGATAAGTTCCTTAGGGGGTCTACTTTCCAAAATGGTGTCACTTGTGGGGGGTTTCAATGTTTACCCACATCAGGGGCTCTCCAAACGCAACATGACGTCCCATCTCAATTCCTGTCAATTTTGCATTGAAAAGTCAAACGGCGCTCCTTCCCTTCCGAGGTCTCCCATGCGCCCAAACAGTGGTTTATCCCCACATATGGGGTATCATCGTACTCAGGACAAATTGTTCAACAACTTTTGGGGTCCAATTTCTTCTCTTACCCTTGGGAAAAAAAAAAATTGGGGGCGAAAAATAATTTTTGTGAAAAAATATGATTTTTTATTTTTATGGTTCTGCATTATAAACTTCTGTGAAGCACTTGGTGGGTCAAAGTGCTCACCACACCTCTAGATAAGTTCCTTAGGGGGTCTACTTTCCAAAATGGTGTCACTTGTGGGGGGTTTCAATGTTTAGGCACATCAGGGGCTCCCCAAACGCAACATGGCGTCCCATCTCAATTCCAGTCAATTTTGCATTGAAAAGTCAAATGGCGCTCCTTCGCTTCCGAGCTCTGTCATGCGCCCAAACAGTGGTTTACCCCCACATATGGGGTATCAGCGTACTCAGGACAAATTGTACAACAACTTTTGGGGTCCATTTTCTCCTGTTACCCTTGGTAAAATAAAACAAATTGGAGCTGAAGTAAATTTTTTGTGAAAAAAAGTTAAATGTTCATTTTTATTTAAACATTCCAAAAATTCCTGTGAAGCACCAGAAGGGTTAATAAACTTCTTGAATATGGTTTTGAGCACCTTGAGGGGTGCAGTTTTTAGAATGGTGTCACACTTGGGTATTTTCTATCATATAGACCCCTCAAAATGACTTCAAATGAGATGTGGTCCCTAAAAAAAATGGTGTTGTAAAAATGAGAAATTGCTGGTCAACTTTTAACCCTTATAACTCCCTAACGAAAAAAAATTTTGGTTCCAAAATTGTGCTGATGTAAAGTAGACATGTGGGAAATGTTACTTATTAAGTACTTTGTGTGACATATCTCTGTCATTTAAGGGCATAAAAATTCAAAGTTGGAAAATTGCAAAATTTTCAAAATTTTCGACAAATTTCCATTTTTTTTGCAAATAAACGCAGGTAATATCAAAGAAATTTTACCACTATCATGAAGTACAATATGTCACGAGAAAACAATGTCAGAATCGCCAAGATCCGTTGAAGCGTTCCAGAGTTATAACCTCATAAAGGGACAGTGGTCAGAATTGTAAAAATTGGCCCGGTCATTAACGTGCAAACCACCCTTGGGGGTGAAGGGGTTAAACGAAAACAAAACACACTTTTCCTTTTTAATTTAAAAATAACAAACTGCTATACTCACCTAACGACCATTCCATTGAAGCCCTCATCCCTGTAATAAAACAAAAATAACGCAGCCTCAGTGCCTGCGTTAACCTCAATTATGTCACCAGCACCACTGATCACTGATGCTGCGCTCGCAGCAGCTTATTCCTCAGTGGTTCTCAGTCGGACAGTCGCATCTTGGCACTGTTCAGGCTGAAAACTGTTTATCCCCAGACATAGATTAGAGCATGGGACAGAATGATGGACAAGTGAGGGATATTGTTATTTTTTTATTTTTGTACTTTTACAGTAGATCATGGCTTCAGTGGAATGGATGATGACTAGTGTTGAGCATTCCGATACCGCAAGTATCGGGTATCGGCCGATATTTGCGGTATCGGAATTCCGATACCGAGATCCGATACTTGCCGCATATCGGATACCGGAATCTGAAGTTCTCAATTCAAACAGCACGAATTCAGCCAATTAGGAATGATTACAAGTGTGGGCACATCCTGTTCAGCATGGTGGGCATGAAACTACTGGCAAGGCTGTGATTGGCTGCTGAAATGATGTCATGCTGCAGTTTAAGAGTCGCTGGCGCCATTTTGGGCTCACTCTGCTGTGAATTCAGTTAGGCATAGGATGCTGTGTTCTGACTAAGGGCCAGTTGAGATAGCGATTTGCTTCTTTTTGCTTTTCCCAGGCTAATTTAGCAACCGCTGTGTGTTCACCTTGCTTTTGCCTTGCAGCGCTGTTTTCACAGCGATCTGCAAGGTCTCTGTGTGTGTGTGTGTGTGCAGCCCACTCTGTAGTCTGTGTGCAGCCATAGCCGGTTGTATTCAGCTCAGGGTGGTTCACTGACTCATACAGTTCTATCCATTCCATTGTCCTTTTTTGCAAATAGTGCAGCCCGCTGCACATTTTTTCAATTAATTCCTATTAGTGGCTTTCCACCCGTATCCAGCTAAATTGTGGAAAAACACTACAAAGGATAACGTAGAGGAGGTTTTTGGGGCCTTGCAGCGCCGTTTACGGCTATCTGCACGGTCTCCGTGTGAGTGCAGCTCGCTCTGTAGTCTGTGTGCAGCCACAGCCAGTTGTATCCAGCTCAGGGTGGTTGACTGACTCATACAGTTCTATCCATTCCATTGTCCTTTTTTGCAAATAGTGCAGCCCGCTGCACATTTTTTCAATTAATTCCTATTAGTGGCTTTCCACCTGTATCCAGCTAAATTGTGGAAAAACACTACATAGGATAACGTAGAGGAGGTTTTTGGGGCCTTGCAGTGCCGTTTACGGCTGTCTGCACGGTCTCCGTGTGAGTGCAGCTCGCCCTGCAGTCTGTGTGCAGCCACAGCCGGTTGTATCCAGCTCAGGGTGGTTCACTGACTCATACAGTTCTATCCATTCCATTGTCCTTTTTTGCAAATAGTGCAGCCCGCTGCACATTTTTTCAAATAATTCCTATTAGTGGCTTTCCACCCGTACCCAGCTAAATTGTGGAAAAACACTACATAGGATAACATAGAGGAGGTTTTTGGGGCCTTGCAGCGCCGTTTACGGCTGTCTGCATGGTCTCCGTGTGAGTGCAGCTCGCCCTGTAGTCTGTGTGCAGCCACAGCCGGTTGTATCCAGCTCAGGGTGGTTGACTGACTCATACAGTTCTATCCATTCCATTGTCCTTTTTTGCAAATAGTGCAGCCCGCTGCACATTTTTTCAAATAATTCCTATTAGTGGCTTTCCACCCGTATCCAGCTAAATTGTGGAAAAACACTACATAGGATAACGTAGAGGAGGTTTTTGGGGCCTTGCAGGGCCGTTTACGGCTGTCTGCACGGTCTCCGTGTGAGTGCAGCTCAACCTGTTGTCAGTTCAGCCCCCAAAAAATAAATAAATAATAAAGTTCACCAAACACACCACTTTACAGTTGTGTAGGCCACATTAGCTCATATTAAAGTCTAGTCCACACTTTAGAAAATTAGTGTTTCTTATACCTGTTAGGAGCTGTTCAGGAATAAGCACACTAAGCCGTTAGTACTTTTCTGCTTATCTTTATCAGTCAACCAAGATGAAGAAGGCAGGGAGTAAGGCACGTGGGCGTGGGCGCGGAGCAGGGAGAGTACGTGGGGATTCTGTGCCTGCTGCGGGCACTGGTGACTCATCATCACCCAGTTTCAGCAGGGAACAGTCCTTCATGCGCAGCTTTGTCGGAGAGCGCCGTACACCGCTGCTGCGTGAAGACCAAATTGAAGCCATTGTCGGATGGATGGCAGCTAACGCATCGACTTCAATTAGTGCCACATCCTCTCAGACACAGAGCACTGGAGAGCACCCATCTGTCTCTTCACCACCTGCCAAATTGCCCAGGCAGACAGAGAGCCCAGGACAGGAGCCGTCTCTACTTCTGTTCTCTGAATCTCTTGGCTTGGAAACAGGGGGCCAGCCAAGCAGCATTGGAGAACTGGAAGAAGAGGCAGTGTGCAGTGATGCCCAACAGCTTTTTCTCTCTGAGTCTGAAGAGGCGGGTGGGCCAGTGCCTCCGGTCACCACACCGCAGAACGCATCCACTGATGACACTCAGGTGCCACTTTCTGGTGCGTGCTGTGCTGCTGAGACTACAGCAGCTGTGCTGCTGAGCAGTTGGTGGCAGAGGGTAGTGTAGATGATGAGGTCCTTGACCCATGGTGGCGTGAGGGGCAGGAAGTTGGTGGGAGCAGCTCTGAGGAAGAGATTCCCTGAATGGGCCAAAGAGGGAGAGGGAGGGGGAAGACTGCGGATCCTGTAGCCTCCACTTCGGCACCCGTTAGGAGCATGTCTCTTCCAAAAGCCAAAAAGGGCGCTCCCAAGACTTGCAGTGCCTGGTCCTTTTTTGACACAGTTGCAGATGACATTTGCTTTGTCAAATGCAAGGTGTGTCATCATAATATCAAAAGAGGGAAAAATGTCAGCAACCTCAATACCTCCAATATGTGGAAACATGTGCGGACCAGGCACGCAGCGGAGTTACAAAAACACACTGAAGACCTAGGCCAACCAACAGCGGCAGCTACCACCTCTTCAGCTCGTGTTGCCACTTCCTCCAGCTCACACACAGCTGGTTCGGCTTCCTCCCAGGATCGCCATGGAAGAACCTCTGGCACTGTTGTCCAGAGACCCACTGTAATTCCACCCGCAGCACCACGTTCCCAGTCATCCTCACACTCCCAGCCCAGTCTACAGCCATCGGTAGTACAGGCATGGGAGAAAAGGCGGCCTTTCTCGTCAAACCACCCACAAGCACAGGCTCTGACTGCAGGCATTGCCAAACTTCTGTCACTGGAAATGCTGTCATTCAGGCTGGTGGAGATTGACAGCTTCCGTGACTTGATGTTATTGGCAGTCCCACAGTACAATGTGCCCAGCCGCTTTTATTTCAGCAGGCAAGCCGTCCCTGCCCTGCACAAGCATGTGGAGGGACACATAAAACATGCGCTACTGAACGCCGTCAGTAGCAAGGTCCACCTCACCACCGATGTGTGGACCAGTCACCATGGACAGGGGCGATACCTTTCCTTCACTGCCCATTGGGTTAATGTTGTTGAGCCGGGTACAGATCGTGCGAGTGGTGCAGGACGTGTCCTGCCCACTCCAAGGATTTCAGGAATCCAGTCTGTACGCATTGACTCCTCCTCTTACACAAGTTCCTCAGAATCATTGCTGCAGGAGCCGTCACAGTCCACCTCCACATGGACCCGTGAACGTTTACCTGTTGGGACCGACATGAGCACAGCCATGGCCAAACGTCAACAGGCCGTCTTGAAATTAATTTCTTTGGGGAATCAAAGCCACACAGCGCAGGAGCTCTGGAATGCCATCAAGCAGGAGAGCGATGTGTGGTTTGTGGCAGCGAATCTCCAGCCAGGCATGGTAGTGTTTGATAATGGCCGAAATCTGGTGGCAGCTCTGAGCCTCGGCAACCTCACTCACATCCCATGTCTGGCACATGTGCTCAACTTGGTTGTGCAGAGTTTTTTGAGGGACTATCCGGATCTTGATGTACTGCTGCACAAGGTCCGCCTAGAGTGTGCTCACTTGTGGCGTTCCAGCACGGCAAAATCGCGCATTGCGGCTCTGCAGTGCCGATTCCGCCTTCCGGAACATCGCATCATATGTGACCTACCTACCAGGTGGAATTCCACGTTACATATGTTGGAGCGGTTGTGTGAGCAGCAGCAAGCAGTAATGGAGTACCAGCTGCATCAGGCGCAAAGAAGTCGAACTCCGCGCCGTTCAGACTTCACAACCACAGAGTGGGCCACTATGAAGGACGTCTGCTGTCATGATTCCCCAATGGCATGGGAACATCAGAAACACAAAAATAACAGACTAGCTCTCGGGTGATGGAAACTCAAGCTGACCGTGACCTAAATCTACCACACAACTAACAGTAGCCAGGAAGCATTCCTACGGCTGCCTAGATGCCATGCGCCAGCCGGAGAACTAATTACGCCTGGAAGAGGAAGGAACAGACCTGGCTTACCTCTAGAGAAATTCCCCAAGGATGATAGTAGCCCCCACGTATATTAACGGTGAGTTCAGAGGAAAAGACATACACAGTATGAAGGTAGATTTAGCAAAGCGAGGTCCACTTACTAGATAGAGGAAGGATACAAAAGAGGACTTCACGGTCAGCTGAAAAACCCTTTCAAAAACCCATCCTGAAATTGCTTTAAGACTCCTGTGTCAACTCATGACACAGGAGTGGCAATTTCAGTCCACAAGAGCTTCCAGTAACAGGAAATGACAAAACTGTAAACTGGACAAGAAAAACAAAACAATAAGGACAAGAGTCCACTTAGCTGATCAGCAGACTAGTAGCAGGAACATGCAACTGAATGACTCAGGTTACAATGATGACCGGCAAGGAAGTGACTGGAGAGCAAGGCTAAATAGGGAACTCCCAAAACTGATGGAAGCAGGTGAGCTGAGGCAGAAAAGCACACACAAGTCTCCAGTACCACCAGCCACCACCAGGGGAGCCAAAAAGCGGATAACAACAGTACCCCCCCCTTAAGGAGGGGGCACCGAACCCTCACAAGAACCGCCAGGGCGACCTGGATGAGCCCTATGAAAGGCACGAACCAAATCCGAGGCATGAACATCAGAGGCAGTTACCCAAGAATTATCTTCCTGACCATAGCCCTTCCATTTAACCAGGTATTGGAGTCTCCGCCTGGAAATACGGGAGTCCAAGATCTTCTCTATAACGTACTCCAATTCACCCTCAACCAGCACAGGAGCAGGAGGCCCAGCAGAAGGAACCACCGGCACCTCGTATCTCCGCAACAACGACCGACGGAACACATTATGGATAGCGAAAGATGCCGGAAGGTCCAAACGAAAGGAAACAGGGTTAATAATCTCCAAAATCCTATAGGGACCGATGAACCGAGGCTTAAATTTAGGAGAAGAAACCCTCATTGGGACAAAACGGGAAGACAACCACACCAAGTCCCCAACACGAAGGCGAGGACCAACCCGACGCTGGCGGTTAGCAAACCGCTGAGTCCTCTCCTGGGACAAATTCAAATTGTCCACCACTTGTTCCCAAATCCGATACAACCGATCCACCACAGCATCTACTCCAGGACAATCCGAAGACTCCACCTGACCAGAAGAAAAACGGGGATGAAACCCCGAATTGCAAAAGAAAGGGGAAACCAAAGTGGCAGAACTGGCCCGATTATTAAGAGCAAACTCCGCCAACGGCAAAAAGGCAACCCAATCATCCTGATCCGCAGACACAAAACACCTCAAATACGTCTCCAAAGTTTGATTAGTTCGCTCCGTCTGGCCATTAGTCTGAGGATGGAAGGCAGACGAAAAAGACAAATCAATGCCCAACCTGGCACAGAATGCCCGCCAAAATCTAGAAACGAACTGGGTACCCCTATCAGAAACGATATTTTCAGGAATACCATGCAAGCGAACCACATTTTGAAAAAACAAAGGAACCAACTCAGACGAGGAAGGCAACTTCGGCAATGGCACCAAATGAACCATCTTAGAAAAACGGTCACACACCACCCAGATAACAGACATCCTCTGAGAGACAGGAAGATCAGAAATAAAGTCCATCGAGATGTGCGTCCAAGGCCTCTTCGGAATAGGCAAGGGCAACAACAACCCGCTAGCCCTAGAACAACAAGGCTTGGCCCGAGCACACACATCACAAGACTGCACAAAAACACGCACATCACGAGACAGAGATGGCCACCAGAAGGATCTAGCCACCAAATCCCTGGTACCAAAAATTCCAGGATGACCCGCCAGCGTAGAAGAATGAACCTCCGAGATGACTCTACTGGTCCAATCATCAGGAACAAACAGTCTACCAGGTGGACAGCGATCAGGTCTATCCGCCTGAAACTCTTGCAAAGCACGTCGCAGATCTGGGGAAATAGCGGATAATATCACCCCATCCTTAAGGATACCTGTAGGTTCCGAATCACCAGGGGAATCAGGCTCAAAACTCCTAGAAAGGGCATCCGCCTTCACATTCTTAGAACCTGGTAGATATGAGACCACAAAATTAAACCGAGAGAAAAACAACGACCAGCGCGCCTGTCTAGGATTCAGGCGCCTGGCAGACTCAAGATAAATCAGATTCTTGTGATCAGTCAAAACCACCACCTGATGTCTAGCACCATCAAGCCAATGACGCCACTCCTCAAATGCCCACTTCATGGCCAAAAGCTCCCGATTACCGACATCATAATTTCTTTCGGTGGCAGAAAATTTTCGAGAAAAGAACGCACAAGGTCTCATCACTGAGCAATCGGAACTTTTCTGCGACAAAACCGCCCCCGCTCCGATCTCGGAAGCATCGACCTCAACCTGAAAGGGGAGAGAGACATCGGGCTGGCGCAACACAGGGGCAGACGAAAAGCGGCGCTTAAGTTCCCGAAAGGCCTCCATAGCGGCAGAGGACCAATTGGCAACATCAGCACCCTTCTTAGTCAAATCCGTAAGAGGCTTAGCAACACCAGAAAAACCAGTTATAAATCGACGATAAAAATTAGCAAAGCCCAAGAACTTCTGAAGACCCTTTAGAGAAGTAGGCTGCGTCCAGTCACAAATAGCCCGAACCTTGACAGGGTCCATCTCAACAGAAGAAGGGGAAAAAATGTACCCCAAAAAGGAAATCTTTTGAACCCCAAAAACACACTTAGAACCCTTTACACACAGAGAATTCTCCCGCAAGACCTGAAAAACCCTCCTGACCTGCTGAACATGAGACTCCCAGTCCTCAGAAAAAATCAAAATATCGTCCAAATACACAATCATAAATTTATCCAGATATTCACGGAAAATATCATGCATAAAGGACTGAAAAACTGAAGGCGCATTAGAAAGGCCGAAAGGCATTACTAAATACTCAAAGTGGCCCTCAGGCATATTAAATGCGGTTTTCCACTCATCCCCTTGCTTAATTCGCACCAAATTATACGCCCCACGGAGATCAATCTTGGAGAACCACTTAGCCCCCCTTATGTGAGCAAACAAATCAGTAAGCAGCGGCAACGGATACTGATATTTGACAGTAATTTTATTCAGGAGTCGATAATCAATACAAGGCCTCAGCGAGCCATCCTTTTTAGAGACAAAGAAAAACCCAGCTCCTAAAGGTGATGAAGAAGGACGAATATGTCCCTTTTCCAGGGACTCCTTAACATATTCTCGCATGGCAGCATGCTCAGGTACAGATAGGTTAAACAAACGACCCTTTGGAAATTTACTGCCTGGAATCAGATCTATGGCGCAATCACACTCTCTGTGGGGAGGGAGAGAACCAATTTTAGGCTCTTCAAAAATATCCCCAAAATCCGACAAAAATGCAGGAATCTCAGAGGGAATAGATGACGAGATAGGAACCAAAGGTATGTCCCCATGAGCCCCCCGACATCCCCAGCTTAACACAGACATAGTTTTCCAGTCCAGTACTGGGTTATGAGATTGTAACCATGGTAATCCAAGCACTAAAACATCATGTAAATTATACAACACGAGGAAGCGAATCATCTCCTGATGGTCTGGAGTCATACGCATAGTCACTTGCGTCCAGAACTGTGGTCTATTACAAGCCAGAGGTGTAGAATCAATACCCTTCAGAGGTATAGGAACTTCCAGAGGCTCCAAATCAAACCCACAGCGCCTGGCGAAGGACCAATCCATGAGACTCAGAGCGGCGCCAGAGTCCACATAGGCATCCACGGTAATAACTGATAATGAACAAATCAGAGTTACAGACAGAAGAAATTTAGACTGTAAAGTGCCAATAGAAACAGACTTGTCAACCTTCCTAGTACGTTTAGAGCATGCTGATATAACATGCGCGGAATCACCACAGTAGAAGCACAAGCCATTTTTGCGCCTATAATTCTGCCGCTCGCTTCTTGACAGAATTCTGTCACATTGCATTTTCTCTGGCGTCCCTTCAGAAGATACCGCCAAATGGTGCACGGGTTTGCGCTCCCGCAAACGCCGATCAATCTGAATCGCCATTGTCATGGACTCATTCAGACCTGTGGGCGTAGGAAACCCCACCATGACATCCTTAACGGCATCAGAAAGGCCCTCTCTGAAATTTGCCGCTAGGGCACACTCATTCCACTGAGTAAGCACAGACCATTTACGAAATTTTTGGCAGTATATCTCAGCTTCATCTTGCCCTTGAGACAGGGCTATTGAAGCTTTTTCAGCTTGAATCTCCAAATTAGGTTCCTCATACAGCAACCCTAAAGCCAGAAAAAAACACATCCACATTGAGCAACGCAGGATCCCCTGGTGTCAATGAAAATGCCCAATTTTGAGGGTCACCTCGCAGCAAAGAAATCACAATCTTAATCTGCTGAACAGGATCTCCAGAGGAATGAGGTCTGAGAGAAAGGAATAATTTACAATTACATTTGAAATTCAGAAACCGAGATCTATCTCCGGAAAATACCTCTGGTGTAGGAATCTTAGGTTCAGAAATAGGAGTACGTATAACATAATCTTGTAAATTCTGAACCTTCGTAGCAAGATTATTTAAACCTGCAGCCAAACTCTGAGGGTCCATCCTTAAACCGGAGAGATCAGAGCCATTCAAGAATTAGAAGGAGAGAAAGGCAAGGCTGTAAATAGAGCAGAAATACAACTGAGCCAACTAAGTAGCAAACATGAGAGGAAAAAAAAAAAAAAATCTACAGACTTCTTTTACTCTCCTTTCTTCTGCCAATTACTTTAACAGTGGCCGGTCATACTGTCATGATTCCCCAATGGCATGGGAACATCAGAAACACAAAAATAACAGACTAGCTCTCGGGTGATGGAAACTCAAGCTGACCGTGACCTAAATCTACCACACAACTAACAGTAGCCAGGAAGCATTCCTACGGCTGCCTAGATGCCATGCGCCAGCCGGAGAACTAATTACGCCTGGAAGAGGAAGGAACAGACCTGGCTTACCTCTAGAGAAATTCCCCAAGGATGATAGTAGCCCCCACGTATATTAACGGTGAGTTCAGAGGAAAAGACATACACAGTATGAAGGTAGATTTAGCAAAGCGAGGTCCACTTACTAGATAGAGGAAGGATACAAAAGAGGACTTCACGGTCAGCTGAAAAACCCTTTCAAAAACCCATCCTGAAATTACTTTAAGACTCCTGTGTCAACTCATGACACAGGAGTGGCAATTTCAGTCCATAAGAGCTTCCAGTAACAGGAAATGACAAAACTGTAAACTGGACAAGAAAAACAAAACAATAAGGACAAGAGTCCACTTAGCTGATCAGCAGACTAGTAGCAGGAACATGCAACTGAATGACTCAGGTTACAATGATGACCGGCAAGGAAGTGACTGGAGAGCAAGGCTAAATAGGGAACTCCCAAAACTGATGGAAGCAGGTGAGCTGAGGCAGAAAAGCACACACAAGTCTCCAGTACCACCAGCCACCACCAGGGGAGCCAAAAAGCGGATCACAACAGTCTGCCAGGTTTTGCGTCCCTTCGATTATTCCACGCGGATGGCGAGTGCAGATGATGCACTAGTCAGCATGACTGTCCCCCTTATCTGCCTGCTTGAAAAATCACTGCAAGCGCTAAGGGATGATGTTGTGGAAGAGGTGGAGGATGAGGAGTCACCATTTCCATCATCTTCTGGACAGTCAGCGCCACGTGGTTCCTCACAAATGCGTAGGCAGGGGACACTTTGTGAGGAGGATGAGGAGGAGTCAATGGAGGAGGAAGACATCGGTCCAGAGGAGGGAGTTACACAATTGTCCAGTAGTCAGTGTGTACAGCGAGGGTGGGGTGATGACGAGCGGGCAGAGATCACGCCTCAAGCAGGGGACAGCGTTTCTTGGCCAGTTGGCAGTCTGCAGCACATGGTGGATTACATGCTGCAGTGCCTGAGAAACGACCGCCGCATCGCCCACATTCTCAACATGGCTGATTATTGGGTGTTCACCCTCCTCGATCCTCGCTACCGGGACAACGTACAAAGCCTCATCACACCGTTGAACCGGGAGCGTAAAATGCGGGAGTACCAAGACACACTGGTGAATTCCATCATCTTCTCCAGTCCAACTGAGAGAAGTGCTGCTAGTGCTTTACAAAGCAGCTCAGTGCGTCCAGGCAGTGGAGGAGGCTCTGCACAAAGAGGGAGCAGAAGCAGTGCCTCTGCCCAAGGCAAGACCAGTATGGCCCAACTGTGGCACAATTTTGTGTGCCCGCCACAAATATCTACACCATCACAGGCGTCTCCAGTCAGCAGGAGGCAACGGTTCCGTCAGATGGTGACAGACTACATGTCTTGCCCTCTTTCTGTACTCCCAGACGGCTCTTCCCCTTTCAAGTTTTGGGTCTCTAAGCTGGATACATGGCCAGAGCTAAGCCAGTATGCATTGGAGGTGCTGGCTTGCCCTGCGGCTAGTGTATTATCGGAACGCGTCTTTAGTGCTGCAGGTGGTGTACTAACAGACCGTCGCCCTCCGCCTTCTTCAGACTGTGCGCCGTCAGCTGATCCCTAATAGCATGCCACGGCCGTGACACCGCACAGTCTAAAGAAGCTGGAGGGAGGGGAGTGAGAGGCGAGGATATGCACTGCGCATGGCCACAGATCCCAGGCCCACGGTGGAATTACATTAGACGACACTGCGAGGCGGGATCTCGGCCAGCGCGGCCGCACAGGCGCAGCCAGCCTGACACCAAATGATGTCAGAAGACAGGCAGGGCTAGGTGCGCCTGGCCAAGGGATAACATAACAGCACAGGCTCCGGGACGGAATAAAACAACGCTGAGGAGGCGGCGCATGGCACCAAGGGGGTAGGAATGACGGCTGTGCTGCGTCACATTGCAAAGGAAAGTCCCACCTCCGGGACGGTCTCACGGTATCAGGGGACACATTTTATAAGTGTTTAGTTCTGTGTTTGCAAGGAGCATAATGAAAAGAGCCACCTTTTCCTTTAGCATCCTTTGTGATGCAAAAGCTGGCTCTTTCAGCTACAAACGCCTTTTGGGGGGGTTAAAGGTTCCCTTTCGACTTGCTCCAATCAGGCTTCGGCCTAAACGGTGTTCCTCTGTTCCTCCTTCTGTCCTTGGGCTCTAACACCGCCAGTTGGTGCCTGGAAGTGCTGTCCGCACAGTCAACAGTCGCTCCTCTGTTATTGGGGTTCAGTAACATCAGCTGCTCCCCTGCTGTGTGTGCTGCAATACCTCCTATCTGCTCCTCCTGCTGTCCCTGGGCTCTAACACCGCCAGTTGGTGCCTGGAAGTGCTGTCCGCACAGTCAACAGTCGCTCCTCTGTTATTGGGGTTCAGTAACGTCAGCTGCTCCTCTGCTGTGTGTGCTGCAATACCTCCTATCTGCTCCTCCTGCTGTCCCTGGGCTCTAACACCGCCAGTTGGTGCCTGGAAGTGCTGGATGCACAGTTAACACTTGCTGCCGTGTTATTGGGGTTCAGTAACGTCAGCTGCTCCCCTGCTGTGTGTGCTTCAATACCTCCTATCTGCTCCTCCTGCTGTCCCTGGGCTCTAACACCGCCAGTTGGTGCCTGGAAGTGCTGTCCGCACAGTCAACAGTCGCTCCTCTGTTATTGGGGTTCAGTAACGTCAGCTGCTCCCCTGCTGTGTGTGCTGCAATACCTCCTATCTGCCCCTCCTGCTGTCCCTGGGCTCTAACACCGCCAGTTGGTGCCTGGAAGTGCTGTCCGCACAGTCAACAGTCGCTCCTCTGTTATTGGGGTTCAGTAACGTCAGCTGCTCCCCTGCTGTGTGTGCTGCAATACTTCCTATCTGCTCCTCCTGTAGTCCCTGGGCTCTAACACCGCCAGTTGGTGCCTGGAAGTGCTGTCCGCACAGTCAACAGTCGCTCCTCTGTTATTGGGGTTCAGTAACGTCAGCTGCTCCCCTGCTGTGTGTGCTGCAATACCTCCTATCTGCTCCTCCTGCTGTCCCTGGGCTCTAACACCGCCAGTTGGTGCCTGGAAGTGCTGTCCGCACAGTCAACAGTCGCTCCTCTGTTATTGGGGTTCAGTAACGTCAGCTGCTCCCCTGCTGTGTGTGCTGCAATACCTCCTATCTGCTCCTCCTGCTGTCCCTGGGCTCTAACACCGCCAGTTGGTGCCTGGAAGTGCTGGATGCACAGTTAACACTTGCTGCCGTGTTATTGGGGTTCAGTAAAGTCAGCTGCTCCCCTGCTGTGTATCCGGCAACGTGTCATGCGACCGCCACGCTGGCACACTAACAGACATTTACATGCCTCCAGTGCAGGCTTTGGCCTACACTCTGCTCCTCCTGCTGTCCCTGGGCTCCAACACTGCTGGTTGCTGCCCGGAAGTGCTGTTTGCACAGAGCCAAACACCTCGCCAATGTGTTAGTGGGGTTCAGTAACGCCTGCTGCTCCCCTGCTGTGTATCCAGCAACGTGTCATGCGACCGCCACGCTGGCACAACTAAAATTTAAGGGAACTTGCCCACCCCCACCCCCCCAGGCATTTGTTACTTAAAGAGCCACCTTGTGCAGCAGTAATGCTGCAGAAGGAAAAGGTGGCTCTTTTAATTATGCTCCTTTCAAAGGCTGAACTACACACTTATGAAATGTGTCTCCTCACACCGTTTAACCGTCCCGGAGGTGGGACTTTCCTTTGTAATGTGACGCAGCACAGCCGTCATTCCCACCCCCTTGGCGCCGTGCGCCGCCTCCTCAGCGTTGTTTGATTCTGTCCCGGAGCCTGCGCTGTTATGTTATCCCTTGGCCAGGCACACTTAGCGCTGCCCATCTTCTGACATCATTTGGTGTCAGGCTGGCTGCGCCTGTGCAGCCGCGCTGGCCGAGATCCCGCCTCGCAGTGTCTTCTGATTTAATCACACTGCGGGCCTGGGATCCATGGGCATGCGCAGTGCATATCTTCACCTCAGGCTGTCACTCATCTCCCTCCGCCTTCTTCAGACTGTGCGCCGTCAGCTGATCCCTAATAGCATGCCACGGCCGTGACTCCGCACAGTCTGAAGAAGCCGGAGGGAGGGGAATGAGAGGCGAGGATATGCACTGCGCATGGCCACGGATCCCAGGCCCGCGGTGGGATTACATTAGACGACACTGCGAGGCAAGATCTCGGCCAGTGCGGCCGCACAGGCACAGCCAGCCTGACACCAAATGATGTCAGAAGATGGGCAGCGCTAAGTGTGCCTGGCCAAGGGATAACATAACAGCGCAGGCTCCGGGACAGAATCAAACAACGCTGAGGAGGCGGCGCACGGCGCCAAGGTGGTAGAAATGATGGCTGTGCTGCGTCACATTACAAAGGAAAGTCCCACCTCCGTGACGGTTTAACGGTGTGAGGGGACACATTTCATAAGTGTCTAGTTCAGCCTTTGAAAGGAGCATAATTAAAAGAGCCACCTTTTCCTTTTGCATCATTAGTGCTGTACAAGATGGCTCTTTCAGCAACAAATGCCTGGGGTGGGGGTTAAAGGTTCCCTTTCAACTTGCTCCAGTGCAGGCTTCGGCCTACACTCTGCTCCTCCTGCTGACTCCGGGCTCTAACACCGCCAGTTGGCGCCCAGAAGTGCTGGCTGCACAGAGCCAAACACTTCGCCAATGTGTCAGTGGGGTTCAGCAAAGCCAGCTGTTCCCCTGCTGTGTAGCCGGCAACGTGTCCTGCAAACGCCACGCAGACACAAAGCTGCTGCCAGTGCAGGCTTCGGCCTACACTCTGCTCCCTCTGCTCTTCCTGCTGACCCTGGGCTCTAACACTGCCAGTTGGTGCCCGGAAGTGCTAGCTGCACAGAGAAAAACACCAGCCAATGTGTCAGTGGGGTTCAGCAACGCCAGCTGTTCCCCTGCTGTGTAGCCGGTAACGTGTCCTGCAAACGCCACGCAGACACAAGAACTGAAATTGAAGGGAACCTGTCCCCCCCAGGCGTTTGTATGTATAACAGCCACCTTGTACAGCAGTAATGCTGCATTTGTACAAGGTGGCTCACTAAGTTATTCTCCTTGCACACGTCGAACTCAACACGTATAAAATGTGTCCCCCGAGATGAATAAAACGTCCCTGAGGTGTGACTTTCCTTTGTAATGACACACAGCGACCCCCTTGGTAGCGCAGCCCTTCTTCTGAGATCATTGTTTGGCTGGCTGCGCCTCTGCGGCCGCCCTGCCCGACACAATGCCCCTCAGTGTCTTATTTATTTAGACTGCGAGGGTGTGATTTATGGGCATGAGCGGTGCATATCTTCGCCTGTCCCTCATCTCCCTCCGCCTTCTTCAGACTGTGCGGCTTCATGGCCGTGGCATGCGATAAGGGATCAGCTGACGCCGCACAGTCTGAAGCAGGTGTAAGGACCCGAGCGAGAGGCGAACATATGTACTGCGCAAGGCCATGAATCCCAGCCCCGTAGTGTGAATAAATGAGAAGACACTGCGGGGCTGGGATTCATGGGCATCGCAAACCGCACCGGCCGACATTAAATGATGTCAGAAGACGGGCAGTGCCAACAGCGCAAGGCCAAGGGATAACACGACAGCGCAGACTCCTGTACAGCAAATAACGACGCTCAGGAGGCTGCGCCCAGCACCAAGGTGGGATTTTTGACAGCTGTGCTGCGTCTCATTAAGAAGGAAACTCCCGCCTCCAAAACAGTTTGACTTTATAAGGGGCTAAATGTTATACGTGTTTCTTTCAGCGTGTGCAAGGATCAAAATTAAAAGACCAACCTTTGACTTGTGCAGCATTACTGCTGCCCAAGCTGTGGCTCTTCTAGTTTGTCACACCTGAGGGGGGGTTAAAGGTTACCTTTAAAATTGGTTCAATTAGGCTTCGGCCTACACTCTGCTCCTCCTGCAGAGCCTGGGCTCTAACACCGCCAGTTGGTGCCCGGAAGTGCTGGCTGCACAGAGAAAAACACCCGCCAATGTGTCAGTGGGGTTCAGCAACACCAGCTGTTCCCCTGCTGTGTAGCTGGCAACGTTTCCTGCAAACGCCACGCAGACACAAAGCTGCCGCCAGTGCAGGCTTTGGCTTACACGCTGCTCCCTCTGCTCCTCCTGCTGACCCTGGGCTCTAACACCGCCAGTTGGCGCCCGGAAGTGCTAGCTGCACAGAGAAAAACACCAGCCAATGTGTCAGTGGGGTTCAGCAACGCCAGCTGTTCCCCTGCTGTGTAGCCGGCAACGTGTCCTGCAAACGCCACGCAGACACAACAGACCTAAAACTGCATCCAGTGCAGGCTTCGGCCTACACTCTGCTCCCTCTGCTCCTCCTGCTGACCCTGGGCTCTAACAATGCCAGTTGGCGCCCAGAAGTGCTGGCTGCACAGAGAAAAACACCCGCCAATGTGTCAGTGGGGTTCAGCAACGCCAGCTGTTCCCCTGCTGTGTAGCCGGCATCGTGTCCTGCAAATGCCACGCAGACACAACAGACCTCCAAATGCCTCCAGTGCAGGCTTCGGCCTACACTCTGCTCCCCCTGCTGACCCTTTGCTCCAACCCCACTAGTTGGGGCTCTAAGAAGACAAGCTTGAATAGGTCCCCATCCTGGTTTAAGTACCGTCAGCTGGTTCCGGGTAGAGCCTTTGGCTTAGGTGCCTCCTTCTGGGTATCCGAGTTCCACCAATGTCAGGTGGTCCTTGGTAGTGCTTTCAGGCACGGGTACCTCCTGCTTAGTAACCGAGTTCCAGTAACATCAGCTGGTCCTCGGTAGTTCCATTGGCTCTTGGACCTTCGGCTACCCATCCGGGTTCCAGTACCGTCAGCTGGTTCTCGGCAGTGTCTTTTGCTCTTGTACCTTCTGCTCCCCATCCTGGTTCCAGTACCGTCAGCTGGTTCCGGGCAGAGCCTTTGTCTTAAGTGCCTCCCTCTGGGTATCCGAGTTCCACCAACGTCAGGTGGTCCTTGGTAGTGCTTTCAGGCACGGGTACCTCCTGCTTAGTAAGCGGGTTCCAGTAACGTCAGCTGGTCCTCGGTAGTTCCATTGGCTCTTGGACCTTCGGGTAGCCATCCGAGTTCCAGTTCCATCAGCTGTTTCTCTGCATTTTCTCAGCCTTCTTGTACCTTCTGCTACATTTCCAAGTTCAAGACCCTAAAGACGATGACCCAGAAGACCACCCCTAAGATGACGACGACTCCGGAGACAACAACCACTGAGATGACGACGACCCTGGAGACGACGACGACATGGGAGACCGAGAAGCAGAAGAACAAGAGGCTGCAGAACAAAGAGCAGAAGAACATTAAGCATAACACTAAATATCAGAGCAAAAGATATCTAAATTATAAGCAGAATAAGACTAAGCAGTGTATGGGGGTGAGTCCGTTCCTCCTCGTGGTGCCCCTGGATAAAGCCTGATGCTGCAGGCCAAACTGAACGCGGACAAATGTAACTCTTTTGTGACAGGCAGAACGGAAGGTGTAATCTTCAAACTTTTATAGATAACAACTACGGGAATGCCTGTCAAAAATAAGAATATGATGAGGAACTTGAATATGAAGAAGAATAATAGTTAAATAAAAAGAATATGAACAATGTAACAAAAAAAAGTTATAGGTAGAAGATGAAGAAGAAGATGAATAAGGTGAAGAAGAACTTGATGTCAAAGATGCTGATGATGAAGAAGAAAGTGTGGGAGAAGTAAAATAGAGGGTGAAGGGCATGGAAGTAGTGAAACATCAATATCTGACAAAATAAAAAAAATCTTAACATAGTCAATATCTTTGTAACTCCGAACGTCATAAAAAAAAATTAAAATTCCTGCTAATCTATTTAATTGGGCTAAACCTCTATGCCTTTAATGTCTCCGCCACCTCCCCCAATACATCCTACATTATTCTTAGATGTTTTCCTTCATGTAGAATGAACCTACAAGGAAAGAAAGGGTTTATTTTAATTCCGATATTTTTGTCCCATTGACTTGCATTGGTATCGGGTATCGGTATCGGCGAGATCTGATATTTTGCTGGTATCGGCCGATACTTTCCGATACCGATACTTTCCGATATCGGAAGGTATCGCTCAATACTAATGATGACATGAGTATGGTTTAACCCCATATGACGTACTATCCCGTCGAGGTTACCTAGGACTTAATTCTCAGTAATGGGATAGTACGTCATATGCGATCGGCCAGGGTCTCGGGGGGAGTGCGGCCGATCGCGGCCGGGTGTCAGCTGACTTCCGGCACTATGGGCCAGGAGCGGTGACAGACCGCTCCTGGCACATTTACCCCGGCACACTGCGATCAAAGATGATCGCAGTGTTCCGGCGGTATAGGGAAGCATCGCGCAGGGAGGGGGCTCCCTGCATGCTTCCCTGAGACCCTCGGAGCAACGTGATGTGATCGCATTGCTCCGAGGGTCTCCTACCTCCTCCTCCCTGCAGGCCCGGATCCAAAATGGCCACAGGGGGCCTTTCCGGGTCCTGCAGGGAGGTGGCTTGCAAGCGCCAGCTCAGAGCGAGCACTTGCAAGCATCCCTGCAGTGCCTGTCAGATCGCTGATCTGACACAGTGCTTTGAAAAGTGTCAGATCAGCAATCTGACCCTATAAGATGATGCCCCCTAAATAAAGAAAAAAAAATATTGTTCTCATAAATACATTTCTTTATCTAAAAAAAAGCAATAAAAGTACACATATTTAGTATCGCCGCGTCCGTAATGACTCGACCTGTTGTGAATTCTGCTTTTGGGCTCCCTCCGGTGGTTGTAGGTGGTAATGCAGTTGTCCCTGAGTTGCAGTCCTGGTCAGGTGTATCTGCTGATTGCAGTTCTGACTGGGGTATTTAGGCGTGCAGGATTCATTAGTTCTGCTAGTTGTCCATGGTTGTTGGGAGGTTTTGGTCCTGGTTTGGTTCCTTCTGCCTTCTGCCAAATCAGCAAAGATAAGTGTCTGGTTTTGTTTCTGTGGCACACATGCTGTGTGCTTAATAATTCTGTGCTATTCAGTGTTTTTTTTGTCCAGCTTAGATTGTGTCAGTATTTTCTCAGTCTTGTTGGATTCTCTGGAGTGGCAGATATACATTCCATGTCTTTAGTTAGATTGTGGAATTTTTTGTATTATCTGCTGTGGATATTTTTGGAAGGGTTTTAATACTGACCGCTTAGTATTCTGTCCTATCTTTCCCTATTTAGCTAGAGTGGCCTCTTTTGCTGAATCCTGTTTTCTGCCTGCGTGTGTCTTTCCTCTCCTACTCACAGTCAATATTCGTGGGGGGCTGCCTATCCTTTGGGGTTCTGCTCTGAGGTAAGGTAGTATTCCTATTTCCATCTATAGGGGTATTTAGTCCTCCGGCTGTGTCGAGGTGTCTAGGGTTAGTTAGGCACACCCCACGGCTACTTCTAGTTGCGGTGTTAGTTCAGGTTTTGCGGTCAGTACAGTTTCCACCTACTCCAGAGAAAGTTCATGCGGCTCCAAAGTCACCGGATCATAACAGTACAACTGGCCTACTATGAGTTAAATGCATCTCAGAAGAAGGGAAGAAAGGTGTTGAGTCATTTTTTTTTCTGCAGTTTGCTTTGCCTTTTCTTCCCTCTTTTTCTCTGGGTGGCTAAGGAGTCTTGTGTTAGCATGGATGTTCAGGAATTAGCTTCTCGTGTAGACCAGCTTGCTGCTAGGGTACAGGGAATTTCTGATTATATTGTTCAGACTCCTGTTTTAGAGCCGAAGATTCCTACTCCTGATTTGTTTTTTGGTGACAGGTCCAAATTTTTGAGTTTTAAAAACAACTGTAAACTGTTTTTTGCTTTGAGACCTCGATCCTCTGGGGATTCTATTCAGCAGGTTAAAATCGTCATTTCCCTGCTGCGTGGTGATCCACAGGATTGGGCATTTTCCCTGGAATCTGGGAATCCGGCTTTGCTTAATGTAGATTCCTTTTTTCAGGCTTTAGGACTATTATATGATGAACCTAATTCTGTGGATCAAGCGGAGAAGACCTTGTTGGCCCTATCTCAGGGTCAAGAGGCGGCAGAATAGTATTGTCAGAAATTTAGAAAATGGTCTGTGTTGACTAAATGGAATGATGATGCTTTGGCTGCAATTTTCAGAAAGGGTCTTTCTGAATCCGTTAAAGATGTTATGGTGGGGTTTCCCACGCCCGTCGGTCTGAGTGATTCTATGTCTTTGGCCATTCAGATTGATCGGCGCTTGCGGGAGCGCAGAACTGTCCTGAGCCAATGCAGTGTGATAGGATTCTGTCTAGGACAGAATGACAAGGACTCAGACGTCAGAATAGGTTGTGTTATTATTGTGGCGACGCTTCTCATGTCATTTTAGTCTGCCCTAAACGGACAAAGAAGATCGCTAGTTCATTTACCATCAGTACTGTACAACCTAAATTTCTGTTATCGGTGTCCTTGATCTGCTCATTGTCATCATTTTCTGTCTTGGCATTTGTGGATTCAGGCGCCGCTTTGAACTTAATGGACCTTGAGTTTGCCAGGCGTTGTGGTTTCCCCTTGCAGCCCTTGCAGAACCTTATTCCTTTAAAGGGCATTGATGCTACACCTTTGGCTAAAAATAAGCCCCAGTTTTGGACACAGGTGACCATGCGCATGGCGCCAGCCCATCAGGAAGATTGTCGATTTCTGGTATTGCATAATTTACATGATGCTATCGTGTTGGGTTTTCTGTGGTTGCAGGTACATAATCCTGTGTTGGATTGGAAGTCTATGTCTGTGACTAGTTGGGGTTGTCAGGGGGTTCATAATGATGTTCCTTTAATGTCCATCTCCTCTTCTTCCTCTTCCGAAATTCCATAGTTTTTGTCTGATTTTCAGGATGTATTCGATGAGCCCAAGTCCAGTTCTCTTCCACCGCACAGGGACTGTGATTGTGCTATTGATTTGATTCTAGACTGTAAGTTTCCTAAGGGCCGACTCTTCAACCTGTCTGTGCCTGAACATACCGCTATGCGGAGTTATGTTAAGGAGTCTTTGGAGAAAGGGCATATTCGGCCATCTTCTTCACCGATGGGAGCAGGATTTTTTTTGTTGCTAAGAAGGATGGCTCCTTGAGACCCTGTATTGATTATCGCCTCTTGAATAAGATCACGGTCAAGTTTCAATACCCTTTACCTTTGCTTTCCGATTTGTTTGCTAGGATTAAGGGGGCTAGTTGGTTTACGAAGATTGACCTTCGGGGGGCGTATAATCTTGTTCGTATTAAGCAGGGTGATGAATGGAAAACTGCGTTCAATACGCCCGAAGGCCATTTTGAATACCTTGTGATGCCGTTTGGGCTCACTAATGCTCCATCTGTTTTTCAATCTTTCATGCATGATATCTTCTGGACTTATATTGATAAATTCTAGATTGTATATTTGGACAATATTTTGATTTTTTCTGATGATTGGGAGTCTCATGTGGAACAGGTCAGGATGGTATTTCAGATCCTTCGGGACAATGCTTTGTTTGTGAAGGGGTCTAAGTGTCTCTTTGGGGTGCAGAAGGTTTCTTTTTTGGGTTTTATTTTTTCTCCTTCATCTATTGAGATGGATCCGGTTAAGGTTCAGGCCATTCATGATTGGATTCAACCCACATCCGTAAAGAGCCTTCAGAAATTTTTGGGTTTTGCAAATTTTTATCGCCGTTTCATTGCTAACTTTTCCAGCATGGTTAAACCCTTGACCGATTTGACGAAAAAAGGCGCTGATGTGGCGAATTGGTCCTCTGCGGCTGTTTCTGCCTTTCAGGAGCTTAAACGTCGATTTACTTCTGCCCCGGTGTTGCGCCAACCGGATATTTCCCTTCCGTTTCAGGTTGAGATTGACGCTTCTGAGATTGGCGCAGGGGCCATTTTGTCCCAGAGGGATCATGTTGGTTCCTTGACGAAACCGTGTGCATTCTTTTCCCGTAAATTTTCGCCTGCTGAATGCAATTATGATGTCGGCAATCGGGAGTTGTTAGCTATGAAGTGGGCATTTGAGGAGTGGCGACCTTGGCTTGAGGGAGCTAAGCACCGTATTGTGGTCTTGACCGATCATAAGAATTTGATTTACCTCGAGTCTGCCAAGCGGCTAATTCCTAGACAGGCTCGATGGTCCTTGTTTTTTTCCCGTTTTGATTTTGTGGTCTCGTATCTTCCGGGTTCCAAGAATATTAAGGCTGATGCCCTTTCTAGGAGTTTTTTGCCTGATTCTCCTGAGGTCCTTGAACTGGTCGGCATTCTGAAATAATGGGTGGTTCTTTCTGCTATTTCCACTGATTTACGACGGGTTCTTCAGGAATTTCAGGCTGACAGACCTGATCGTTGTCCAGTGGGGAAACTGTTTGTTCCTGACAGATGGACTAGTAGAGTGATTTCTGAGGTTCACTGTTCTGTGTTGGCTGGTCATCCTGGTATTTTTGGTACCAGAGACTTGGTTGGTAGGTCTTTTTGGTGGCCTTCTTTATCACATGATGTGCGTCCTTTTCTGCAGTCCTGTGGGACTTGTGCACGGGCCAAGCCTTGTTGTTCCTGTGCTAGTGGGTTGCTTTTGCCATTGCCGGTCCCTGAGAGGCCCTGGACGCATATTTCTATGGATTTTATTTCTGATCTTCCGGTTTCCCAGAGGATGTCGGTTATCTGGGTTGTTTGTGACCGGTTTTCTAAGATGGTTCATTTGGTGCCTTTGCCTAAATTGCCTTCCTCTTCAGATTTAGTTTTGTTGTTTTTTCAGCATGTGGTTCGTTTGCATGGTATTCCGGAGAATATTGTGTCTGACAGAGGTTCCTAATTTGTTTCTAGGTTTTGGCGGGCCTTTTGTGCTAGGCTGGGCATTGATTTATCTTTTTCCTCTGCATTTCATCCTCAGACAAATGGCCAAACCGAGCGAACTAATCAGACCTTGGAGACTTAGGGTATGTGCACACGTCTGGATTTCTTGCAGAAATTTCCTGAAGAAAACCGGAAATTTTCTGCAAGAAATCCGCATTTTTTTTTGCGTTTTTTTTCCGTTTTTTTTCGCGTTTTTTTAGCATTTTGCAAGCGTAATTAGCTTGCAGAATGCTAAAGTTTTCCAAGCGATCTGTAGCATCGCTTGGAAAACTGACTGACAAGTTGGTCACACTTGTCAAACATAGTGTTTGACAAGTGTGACCAACTTTTTGCTATAGATGCTGCTTATGCAGCATCTATAGTAAAAGATAGAATGTTTAAAAATAATAAAAATAATAAAAAAATGGTTATACTCACCCTCTGCAGACAGCCAATCTCCTCAGCGGCGTCCGTTCCTATAGATGTCGGTGTGGTTCAGGACCTTCGATGACGTCGCGGCTTGTGATTGGTCGCGTGAGTCACATGAGCGGTCACGCGACCAATCACAAGACAGCGACGTCATCACAGGTCCTGAACCACAACATCTATAGAAACGGAAGAGAAAGCATGCACCGGAGAGGCGGGAACACTTCGGGGGGCATCAGAGGGTGAGTATAAGACTGTTTTTTATTTTAATTCTTTTTTTTTTACCAATTATATGGTGCCCAGTCCGTGGAGGAGAGTCTCCTCTCCTCCACCCTGGATACCAGCCGCATGTAATCTGCTTACTTCCCGCATGGTGTGCACAGCCCCGTGCGGGAAGTAAGCAGATCAATGGGCTCCTAGGTGTGCGGAATCCCCGCAATTCTGCATTTTTAATGAACATGTTGCTTTTTTTTTCCACGATGTGATTTTTTCGCGGAAAAAATCGCAACATTTGCACAAAAATGCGGAATAACCTGTAAATAATAGGAGGCATATGTAAGCGGTTTTTTTTCGCGTTTTTATCACGTTTTTATAGCGAAAAAACGCGAAAAAAACGCGAAAAATCCTGAACGTGTGCACATGGCCTTATTTGAGATGCTTTGTGTCTGCCGATCAGGATGATTGGGTGGCCTTTTTGCCATTGGCCGAGTTTGCCCTTAGTAATCGGGCTAGTTCGGCTACTTTGGTTTCGCCTTTTTTTTGTAATTTTGGTTTTCATCCTCATTTTTCTTCTGGGCAGGTTGAGCCTTCTGACTGTCCTGGTGTGGATTCGGTGGTTGACAGGTTGCAGCAGATTTGGGCTCATGTGGTGGACAATTTGGTTTTGTCTCAGGAGGAGGCTCAACATTTTGCTAACTGTCGTCGGTGTGTTGGCTCCCGGCTTCAGGTTGGGGATCTGGTCTGGTTGTCTTCCCATCATGTTCCTATGAAGGTTTGTTCTCCTAAGTTTAAGCCTCGGTTTATTGGTCCTTATAGGATTTCTGGGATTATTAATCCGGTGTCTTTTCGATTGGCGCTTCCGGCCACTTTTGCTATCCATAATGTCTTCCATAGATCTTTATTGCGGAAATATGTGGTACCCGTTGTTCCCTCTGTTGATCCTCCGGCCCCTGTGTTGGTTGATGGGGAGTTGGAGTATGTGGTTGAGAAGATTTTGGATTCTCGTTTTTCGAGGCGGAGGCTTCAGTATCTTGTCAAATGGAAGGGTTATGGCCAGGAGGATAATTCTTGGGTTTTTGCCTCTGATGTCCATGCTGCTGATTTGTTTCATGCTTTTCATCTGGCTCATCCTGATCGGCCTGGGGGCTCTGGTGAGGGTTCGGTGACCCCTCCTCAAGGGGGGGTACTGTTGTGAATTCTGCTTTTGGGCTCCCTCCGGTGGTTGTAGGTGGTAATGCAGTTGTCCCTGAGTTGCAGTCCTGGTCAGGTGTATCTGCTGATTGCAGTTCTGACTGGGGTATTTAGGCGTGCAGGATTCATTAGTCCTTGCCAGTTGTCCATGGTTGTTGGGAGGTTTTGGTCCTGGTTTGGTTCCTTCTGCCTGCTGCCAAATCAGCAAAGATAAGTGTCTGGTTTTGTTTCTGTGGCACACATGCTGTGTGCTTAATAATTCTGTGCTATTCAGTGTTTTTTTTGTCCAGCTTAGATTGTGTCAGTATTTTCTCAGTCTTGTTGGATTCTCTGGAGTGGCAGATATACATTCCATGTCTTTAGTTAGATTGTGGAATTTTTTGTATTATCTGCTGTGGATATTTTTGGAAGGGTTTTAATACTGACCGCTTAGTATTCTGTCCTATCTTTCCCTATTTAGCTAGAGTGGCCTCTTTTGCTGAATCCTGTTTTCTGCCTGCGTGTGTCTTTCCTCTCCTACTCACAGTCAATATTCTTGGGGGCTGCCTATCCTTTGGGGTTCTGCTCTGAGGCAAGGTAGTATTCCTATTTCCATCTATAGGGGTATTTAGTCCTCTGGCTGTGTCAAGGTGTCTAGGGTTAGTTAGGCACACCCCACGGCTAATTCTAGTTGCAGTGTTAGTTCAGGTTTTGCGGTCAGTACAGTTTCCACCTACTCCAGAGAAAGTTCATGCGGCTCCAAAGTCACCGGATCATAACACCGACCTATAAAACTGTCCCACTAGTTAACCCCTTCAGTGATCACCGTAAAAAAAAAAAAAAAACGAGGCAAAAAACAACGCTTTATTATCATACTGCCGAACAAAATTGGAATAACACGCAATCAAAAAGACGGATATAAATAACCATGGTACCGCTGAAAACGTCATCTTGTCCTGTGAAAAACGGCCCACCATACAGTATCATCAGTGAAAAAATAAAAGTTATAGTCCTCAGAACAAAGCGATGCAAAAATAATTATTTTTTCTATAAAATAGTTTTTATCGTATAAAAGCGCCAAAACATAAAAAAAAACTTAAATGAAGTATCGCTGTAATCGAACTGACCCAAAGAATAAAACAGCTTTATCAATTTTACCAAACATGGAATGGTATAGACGCACCCTCCAATAAGAAATTCATGAATAGCTGGCTTTTGGTCATTCTGCCTCACAAAAATCGGAATAAAAAGCGATCAATAAATGTCACATGCCCAAAAATGGTACCAATAAAAACGACAACTCGTCCTGCAAAAAACAAGACCTCACATGACTCTGTGGACCAAAATATTGAAAAATTATAGCTCTCAAAATGCGGAGACGCAAAAACAATTTTTTGCAATAAAAAGCGTCTTTTAGTGTGTGACGGCTGCTAATCACAAAAATCCCGAAAAAACCTGTTATGAAAAGTAAATAAAACCCCCTTCATCACCCCCTTGGTTAGGGAAAAATAATAAAGTAAAAAAAGTATTTATTTCCGTTTTCCTATTAGGGTTAGGATTGGGGCTAGGGTTAGGGTTTGGGATAGGGTTGGGGCTAGGGTTAGGGTTGGGGCTAGGGTTAGGATTAGGGCTAGGGTTAGGGTTGGAGCTAGGGTTAGGGCTAGGGTTGAGGCTAGGGTTAGGGTTGGGGCTAGGGCTAGAGTTAGGGCTAGGGTTGGGGCTAGGAATAGGGTTGGGGCTAGAGTTAGGGTTGCGGCGAGGGTTGGGGTTAGGGCTACAGTTAGGGTTGGGGCTAAAGTTAAGGTTATGGTTGGGGCTAGGCTTAGGGCTAGGGTTGAGGCTAGGGTTAGGGTTGGGGCTAGGGCTAGAGTTAGGGCTAGGGTTGGGGCTAGGAATAGGGTTGGGGCTAGAGTTAGGGTTGCGGCGAGGGTTGGGGTTAGGGCTACAGTTAGGGTTGGGGCTAAAGTTAAGGTTATGGTTGGGGCTAGATAAAGTTAGGGTTAGGATTGGGGCTAAAGTTATGGTTAGGGTTGGGGCTAAAGTTAGGGTTAGGGTTTGGATTACATTTACGGTTGGGATTAGGGTTAGGGGTGTGTCAGGGTTAGGGGTGTGGTTAGGGTTATGGTTGGCACTAGGGTTAGGGGTGTGTTGGAGATAGGGGTGTGGTACGAGTTGGGATTAGGGTTAGGGGCATGTTCGGGTTAGGGGTGTGGTTAGGGTTATGGGTAGAGTTGGGATAAGGGTTAGGGGTGTGTTTGGCTTAGGGTTTAAGTTAGAATTGGTGGGTTCCACTGTCTAGGCGTATTAAGGGCTCTCCAAACTCGACATGGCATCCGATCTCAATTCCAGCCAATTCTGCGTAGAACAAGTAAACCAGTGCTCCTTCCCTTCCAAGCTCTCCCGTGCGTCCAAACAGGGGCTTACCCTAACATATGGGGTATCAGCGTACTCCGGTGTCACGCTCACACCCTGACTGGTGGGCGTGAGCTCGGGGGGTTTGTGGCCCCACTGTGCCACAAACCAGACTACCCTGAAAGGGGCATGACTATGATAGCTGCCTGGGTTTTCACTGGAGCCTCTGATGGTGAGGTAAGGCTTGTGCAGCAGGCAGCTGCCAGGTGCTACTCCAGGGTGGTGTCTGGCTGTGGCTGCTGATCCCACTTGGGAGACAGGAACACCAGGATTGGTGCGGGCATCAGGCAGGACTGGCAGAAGAGCACAGCTGAAACTCAGACGAGTAGGCTGGCACGGCTGAGACACAGGGCTGGCAGAGACACGGCAGAGAACACAGGGCTGGCAGAGACACGGCAGAGAACACAGGGCTGGCAGAGACACGGCAGAGAACACAGGGCTGGCAGGAACACAGGACTGGCAGGAACGTGTCATGAATCCCAATGGCTAGGGATAGCACAGGACAAGCAAAGTACAAATATATTACGGACGAGCTCTAGGGTGATGGAACCTGGGCTGACCGCTGCCCTACGCCTGACAAACGCAACTAGAGATAGCCAGGGAGCGTGCCTACGTTGGTTCTAGACGCCACGCACCAGCCTAAGAGCTAACTAGCACTGCAGAGAAAATAAAGACCTCACTTGCCTCCAGCGGAATGAACCCCAAAAGATATAGTTGCCCCCCACATGTATTGACGGTGAAATGAGAGGAAGGCACACACATAGAGATGATATATATAGTTTTAGCAAATTGAGGCCCGCTGTAAACTAGAAAGCAGAACGATACAAAAGGGGACTGAGCGGTCAGCAAAAAACCCTAATCAAAAAAACCATCCTGAGATTACAAGAACCCATGTGCCAACTAATGGCACATGGGGAGAACCTCAGTCCACTAGAGCTACCAGCTAGCATAGAGACATAATAAGCAAGCTGGACAAAAAAACCAAACAACTGAAAATCAGCACTTAGCTTATCCTGAAAGATCTGGGAGCAGGTAGGCAGGAACCAAACAGAGCACATCTGAATACATTGATAGCCGGCAAGGGAAATGACAGAAAGGCCAGGTAAAATAGGAAACACCCAGCCACTGATGGACAGGTGGAAACCAAAGGCCGCAACCCACCAAAGTCACCCAGTACCAGCAGTAACCACCAGAGGGAGCCCACAAACAGAATCCACAACAGTACCCCCCCCTTGAGGAGGGGTCACCGAACCCTCACGAGAACCCCCAGGGCGATCAGGGTGAGCTCTATGGAAGGCGCGGACCAAATCAGTCGCATGAACATCGGAGGCGACCACCCAGGAATTATCCTCCTGACCATAACCCTTCCACTTAACCAAATACTGGAGTTTGCGTCTGGAAACACGAGAATCCAAGATCTTCTCAACAACATACTCCAATTCTCCCTCCACCAGCACCGGAGCAGGAGGCTCAACCGAAGGAACAACGGGCACCTCATACCTCCGCAACAACGACCGATGGAACACATTATGAATAGCAAACGATGCTGGGAGATCCAAACGAAAAGATACCGGGTTAAGAATCTCCGAGATCCTATAAGGACCGATGAACCGAGGCTTGAACTTAGGAGAAGAGACCTTCATAGGGACAAAACGAGAAGACAACCACACCAAATCCCCAACAAGAAGTCGGGGACCCACGCGGCGACGGCGATTAGCAAACTGCTGAGTCTTCTCCTGAGATAACTTCAAATTGTCCACCACCTGATTCCAAATCTGATGTAGCCTGTCCACCACCACGTCCACTCCAGGACAATCCGAAGGCTCCACCTGACCAGAGGAAAAACGAGGATGAAACCCCAAATTACAAAAAAAAGGAGAGACCAACGTGGCCGAACTAGCCCGATTATTAAGAGCAAATTTGGCCAGTGGCAAAAAAGCAACCCAGTCATCTTGATCAGCAGAAACAAAACACCTCAAATAAGTTTCCAAGGTCTGATTAGTTCGCTCCGTCTGGCCATTCGTCTGAGGATGGAATGCAGACGAGAAAGACAAATCAATGCCCATCTTGGCACAAAACGTCCGCCAAAATCTAGACACAAACTGGGATCCCCTGTCAGAAACGATATTCTCCGGAATCCCATGCAAACGAACCACGTTCTGAAAAAATAAAGGGACCAACTCAGAGGAGGAAGGCAACTTAGGCAAGGGCACCAAATGAACCATCTTAGAAAAGCGGTCACACACAACCCAGATAACGGACATTTTCTGTGAAACCGGGAGATCAGAAATAAAATCCATGGAAATGTGCGTCCAAGGCCTCTTCGGGATGGGCAAGGATAACAACAACCCACTGGCCCGAGAACAGCAAGGCTTAGCTCGAGCACACACTTCACAAGACTGCACAAAGGTACGCACATCCCTAGACAAGGAAGGCCACCAAAAAGACCTGGCCGCCAAGTCTCTAGTACCAAATATTCCAGGATGACCAGCCAACACAGAAGAATGGACCTCGGAGATGACTCTACTGGTCCAATCATCCGGAACAAACAGTCTTTCTGGTGGACAACGATCCGGTTTATCCACCTGAAACTCCTGCAATGCACATCGCAAGTCTGGGGATACGGCGGACAATATTACCCCATCCCTAAGGATACCAGTAGGCCCAGAGTCTCCAGGAGAGTCAGGCACAAAACTCCTGGAAAGAGCATCTGCCTTCACATTCTTTGAACCTGGCAGGTATGAAACCACGAAATTGAAACGAGAAAAAAACAACGACCAACGAGCCTGTCTAGGATTCAAACGCCTGGCAGACTCAAGGTAAATGAGATTCTTGTGATCAGTCAAGACCACCACACGATGTTTAGCACCCTCAAGCCAATGACGCCACTCCTCAAATGCCCACTTCATGGCCAAAAGCTCCCGATTACCCACATCATAATTGCGCTTGGCGGGCGAGAATTTTCTAGAGAAGAATGCACATGGCTTCATCACCGAGCCATTAGAACTTCTCTGTGACAAAACCGCCCCCGCTCCAATCTCGGAAGCATCAACCTCAACCTGAAAAGGAAGTGAAACATCTGGTTGACACAACACAGGAGCAGAAGAAAACCGGCGCTTAAGTTCCTGAAAGGCCTCCACGGCCGCAGGAGACCAATCAGCAACATCAGCACCCTTTTTAGTCAAATCAGTCAAAGGTTTAACAATACTGGAAAAATTAGCAATGAACCGACGATAAAAATTAGCAAACCCCAAGAACTTCTGAAGGCTCTTAACAGATGTAGGTTGTGTCCAGTCACAAATCGCCTGAACCTTGACGGGATCCATCTCAATAGTAGAAGGAGAAAAAATGTACCCCAAAAAAGAAATCTTCTGGACTCCGAAGAGACACTTTGAGCCCTTCACAAACAGAGAATTGGCCCGCAGAACGTGAAATACCTTCCTGACCTGTAGAACATGAGACTCCCAGTCATCAGAAAACACCAAAATATCATCCAAATACACAATCATAAACCTATCCAGATATTCACGGAAAATATTGTGCATAAAGGACTGAAAGACTGACGGAGCATTGGAGAGTCCAAAAGGCATTACCAAATACTCAAAATGACCCTCAGGCGTATTAAATGCGGTTTTCCACTCATCACCCTGTTTTATCCGCACCAGATTATACGCACCGCGAAGATCTATCTTAGTGAACCACCTAGCCCCCTTAATGCGAGCAAACAAATCAGTCAATAATGGCAATGGATACTGATACTTGACTGTAATCTTATTCAGAAGGCGATAATCTATACAAGGCCTCAGGGAACCATCTTTTTTTGCCACAAAAAAAAACCTGCTCCCAGAGGGGACGAAGATGGACGAATATGTCCCTTTTCCAAGGACTCCTTAATATAATTCCGCATAGCAGTATGCTCTGGCAGTGACAGATTAAATAAACGACCCTTAGGGAACTTACTGCCAGGAATCAATTCTATAGCACAGTCACAATCTCTATGCGGAGGGAGCGAATTGAGCTTAGGCTCCTCAAAAACATCCCTATAGTCAGACAAAAACGCAGGGATCTCAGAAGGAGTAGATGAAGCGATAGAAATCGGAGGTGCATCATCATGAACCCCCTGACATCCCCAGCTTAACGCAGACATTGTTTTCCAGTCCAGGACAGGATTATGAGTTTGTAACCATGGCAGACCAAGCACTAGTACATCATGTAAATTATAAAGTACAAGGAAGCGACTCACCTCCTGATGAACGGGAGTCATGCGCATGGTCACTTGTGTCCAATACTGCGGTTTATTCATAGCCAATGGTGTAGAGTCAATTCCCTTCAGAGGAATAGGAACTTCCAGAGGTTCCAGACTAAAACCGCAGCGTTTAGCAAATGACCAATCCATAAGACTCAGGGCAGCGCCCGAATCCACATAGGCATCGACGGAAATGGAAGACAGTGAAAAAATCAGAGTCACAGACAAAATGAACTTAGGCTGCAGAGTACCAATGGCAAAAGATTTATCAACCCTTTTTGTGCGTTTAGAGCATGCTGATATAACATGAGCTGAATCACCACAATAGAAACACAATCCATTTTTCCGCCTATAATTTTGCCGTTCACTTCTGGACTGAATTCTATCACATTGCATAGTCTCAGGTGCCTGTTCAGAAGACACCGCCAACTGGTGCACGGGTTTGCGCTCCCGTAAACGCCGATCAATCTGAATGGCCATAGCCATAGACTCATTCAGACCTGTAGGCGTAGGGAACCCCACCATAATATCCTTAATGGCCTCAGAAAGACCATTTCTGAAGTTTGCAGCCAGGGCGCACTCATTCCACTGAGTAAGCACCGACCATTTCCGAAACTTCTGACAATATTTCTCCGCTTCATCATGCCCCTGAGAGAGGGCTAATAAAGCCTTTTCAGCCTGAATCTCCAGGTTAGGTTCCTCATAGAGCAATCCCAATGCCAGAAAAAACGCATCCACACTGAGCAATGCAGGATCCCCTGGTGCCAATGCAAATGCCCAATTCTGAGGGTCGCCCCGCAGGAAAGATATTACAATCTTGACCTGTTGAGCAGGGTCTCCAGAGGAGCGAGATTTCAAAGAAAGAAACAATTTACAATTGTTCCTGAAATTCAGGAAGGTAGATCTATCTCCAGAAAAGAACTCTGGAATAGGAATTCTAGGTTCAGACATGGGAGTGTGAACAACAAAATCCTGTATGTTTTGAACTTTTGCCGCGAGATTACTCAGGCTGGAAGCCAAACTCTGGACATCCATGTTAAACAGCTAAGATCAGAGCCATTCAAGGGTTAAGAGGAGGTAAGAAGCAGCTAGACAGCAATTAAGGGCTAGGCAGCAAACTCTGAAGGGAAAAAAAAAAAAAATTCCCTTAAACACTTCTCTTTCTCCTGCTTCAGCCCAAACAATTAACACTTTGTGGGCCGGCTATACTGTCATGAATCCCAATGGCTAGGGATAGCACAGGACAAGCAAAGTACAAATATATTACGGACGAGCTCTAGGGTGATGGAACCTGGGCTGACCGCTGCCCTACGCCTGACAAACGCAACTAGAGATAGCCAGGGAGCGTGCCTACGTTGGTTCTAGACGCCACGCACCAGCCTAAGAGCTAACTAGCACTGCAGAGAAAATAAAGACCTCACTTGCCTCCAGCGGAATGAACCCCAAAAGATATAGTTGCCCCCCACATGTATTGACAGTGAAATGAGAGGAAGGCACACACATAGAGATGATATATATAGTTTTAGCAAATTGAGGCCCGCTGTAAACTAGAAAGCAAAACGATACAAAAGGGGACTGAGCGGTCAGCAAAAAACCCTAATCAAAAAAAACATCCTGAGATTACAAGAACCCATGTGCCAACTCATGGCACATGGGGAGAACCTCAGTCCACTAGAGCTACCAGCTAGCATAGAGACATAATAAGCAAGCTGGACAAAAAAAACAAACAACTGAAAATCAGCACTTAGCTTATCCTGAAAGATCTGGGAGCAGGTAGGCAGGAACCAAACAGAGCACATCTGAATACATTGATAGCCGGCAAGGGAAATGACAGAAAGGCCAGGTAAAATAGGAAACACCCAGCCACTGATGGACAGGTGGAAACCAAAGGCCGCAACCCACCAAAGTCACCCAGTACCAGCAGTAACCACCAGAGGGAGCCCACAAACAGAATCCACAACAGGAACGGCAGGAAACACAGGACTGGCTAGGATGACAGGAATCACAGGACTGGAAGGCATGGCAGGAATGGCAGGACTGGCAGGAACACTGGATTGGAAGGCACGGCAGAGAATACAGGACTGGTTGATGTGGTTTATGAAGGAACAGGTTAGCCGGCAAGGGAAATGACAGAAAGGCCAGGTAAAATAGGAAACACCCAGCCACTGATGGACAGGTGGAAACCAAAGGCCGCAACCCACCAAAGTCACCCAGTACCAGCAGTAACCACCAGAGGGAGCCCACAAACAGAATCCACAACAGGAACGGCAGGAAACACAGGACTGGCTAGGATGACAGGAATCACAGGACTGGAAGGCATGGCAGGAATGGCAGGACTGGCAGGAACACTGGATTGGAAGGCACGGCAGAGAATACAGGACTGGTTGATGTGGTTTATGAAGGAACAGGTAGGGACCTGTTCACACTGGAGGTGCAGGTACAGATATGTAGTGTGGAGGAACAGGTAGGGACCTGTTCACACAAGAGGTGCAGGAAAGGAAACAAGCAGAAAGGAATAAGGTATGAAGGAACAGGTTGGGGCCTGTTCACACAGGAGATGTAGGTACGGAAACAAGCCAGAAGGAAAGGAGAATGAAGGAACAGGTTGGGACCTGTTCACACAGGAAGAGAGCCGCAAGGCTGCAGATAGGAATGGTTGAGCAGCAAGAGAAAGTGTAGCAACTAAAGCTAAGCAGAGCAGAACCGCAAGGAATATGGAGAGGAGATGCAGCGAGAGGTTTCTGCAGCAAAGCAGAGTGGAGCCACAAAAATGTGGAGAGGAGCTGCTGCAAGGGATTACGGCAGCTACAGAAGCTAAGCAGAGTAGAAAGGAGCAGAACCGCAGGAGTGCGGAGCAGAGGTAAAGCCACAAAGGTACAGAGCAGGCAGAGCCGCAAGAGTGCGGAGTGTAAGCAAACTGAGAACATGAGGAAAGACACAGCAGGGAAGAAAGACACAGCAGGGAAGGAAGCCACAGACAAGGAGACCAAAATAAGACTAAGGGTACCGTCTCACTATACGATTTACCAACGATCACGACCTGCGATACGACCTGGCCGTGATCGTTGGTAAGTCGTTGTGTGGTCGCTGGAGAGCTGTCACACAGACCGCTCTCCAGCGACCAACGATGCCGAGGTTCGCTGGTAACCAGGGTAAACATCGGGTTACTAAGCGCAGGGCCGCGCTTAGTAACCCGATGTTTACCATGGTTACCAGCGTAAAAGTAAAAAAAAACAAACCGTACATACTCACCATCTGATGTCCGTCAGGTCCCTTGCCGTCTGCTTCCCGCTCTGACTGAGTGCCACCGTACAGTGAGAGCAGAGTGCAGCGGTGACGTCACCGCTGTGATCTGCTCTCACTTTCCGGCCGGCAGACAGTCAGAGCGGGAAGCAGACGGCAAGGGACCTGACGGACATCAGATGGTGAGTATGTACAGTTTTTTTTTTTTTACTTTTACGCTGGTAACCACGGTAAACATCGGGTTACTAAGCGCGGCCCTGCGCTTAGTAACCCGATGTTTACCCTGGTTACAAGCGAACGCATCGCTGGATCGCTGTCACACACAACGATCCAGCGATGACAGTGGGAGATCCAGTGACGAAAGAAAGTTTCAAACGATCTGCTACGACGTACGATTCTCAGCAGGGTCCCTGATCGCTGCTGCGTGTCAGACACTGCGAGATCGTAACTATATCGCTATAACGTCACGAATCGTGCCGTCGTAGCGATGAAAATGCCACTGTGTGACGGTACCTTAAGTTCAGACAAGGAAATGGAACAAGACAAGAAACAAGGACAAGGACACAAGGACCAGGATATTCTGCCTCCTGGAGGGCGGACAACAAGACCAAGGCAATAGCACAGAGAAAAGCCTCCAGAGAGGGAGTAACTCAGAGAAAGGCCTGGCAAACTCAGCAGCTAAACACTAACTGAGCTAACACATTGCACAGGCCCAGACCACTGGGTGGAGCTGCACTAAATACTGGAGGCCTCCTGGCAATTGGTCAGGAACAGATTAGACAGATGCACCTGATTACTATAAGAACCAGAGAGTTCAGGCGCCGCCCCCCTATACACACAGCCATGAAGCATGCAGAGAGCAAAGACACAGAACATGGAGCTAGCATGAAACAGAAACCACATCATGACCTGGAGCAGTGGGTAAGAAAGTGTGAGAGATGCGAGGCCATGCCATGATGCCAGCAGAGTTGTTACATCAGGACAAATTGGACAACAACTTTTTGGGGTCCAATTTCTCGTGTTGCCCTTGGGAAAATAACAATTTGAAGGGCTAAAAAAAAACATTTTTGTGGAAAAAAATGATTTTTTATTTTCAAGGCTCTGCGTTATAAACTGTAGTGAAACAAGTTCTCACAACACATTCAGATAAGTTCCTTGGGGGTCTAGTTTCCAATATGGGGTCACTAGTGGGGGGTTTCTACTGTTTAGGTACATCAGGGTCTCTGCAAATGCAATGTGACGCCTGCAGACCAATCCATCTAAGTCTGCATTCCAAACGGTACTCCTTCCCTTCCGAGCTCTGCCACGCACCCAAACGGTGGTTCCCCCCACATATGGGGTATCAGTGTACTAAGGCCAAATTGGACAACAACTTTTGAGGTCCAATTTCTCCTGTTACCCTTAGGAAAATACAAAACTGAGAGTTAAAAAATAATTTTTATGAAAAAAAAATGATTTTTTATTTTCACGGCTCTGCGTTATAAACTGTAGTGAAACATTTGGGGGTTCAAAGTTCTCACAAAACATCTAGATAAGTTCCTTGAGGGGTCTAGTTTCCAATATGGGGTCACTTGGGTGTTTCTACTGTTTGGGTACTGTCAGGGGCTCTGCAAATGCAATGTGATTCGTGCAGACCAATCCATCTAAGTTTGCATTCCAAGCGGTGCTCCTTCCCTTCCGAGCTCTGCCATGTGCCCAAACGATGGTTCCCCCCCACATATGGGGTATCAGCGTACTCAGGACAAATTGGACAACAACTTTTAGGGTCCAATTTCATTTGATACCCTTGGAAAAATAAAAATTTGAGGGGCTAAAAAGCCATTTTTGTGGAAAAAATGATTTTTTATTCTCACGGCTCTGCGCTATAAACTGTAGTGAAACACTTAGGGGTTCAAAGTTCTCACAACACATCTAAATAAGTTCCTGGGGGGGTCTAGTTTCCAATATAGGGTCACTTGGGGGTTTCTACTGTTTGGGTACATTAGGGGCTCTGCAAACGCAATGTGACGCCTGCAGACCAATCCATCTAAGTCTGCATTCCAAACAGCGCTCCTTCCCTTCCGAGCTCTGCCATGTGCCCAAACAGTGGTTTACCCCCACATATCGGGTATCAGCATACTCAAGACAAATTGCACAACAACTTTTGGTGTCCAATTTCTTCTCTTACCCTTGGGAAAATAAAAAATTAGTGGGAAAATATCATTTTTTTTAAAAAAATATGATTTTTTATTTTTACTGCTCTACATTATAAACTTCTGTGAAGCACTTGGTGGGTCAAAGTGCGCATGACACATCTAGATAAGTTCCTTAGGGGGTCTACTTTCCAAAATGGTGTCACTTGTGGGGGTTTCAATGTTTAGGCACATCAGGGGCTCTCCAAACGCAACATGGTGTCCCATCTGAATTCCAGTCAATTTTGCCTTGAAAAGTCAAACGACGCTCCTTCCCTTCCGAGCTCTTCCATGCGCCCAAACAGTGGTTTACCCCCACATATGCGGTATCAATGCACTCAGGACAAATTGCACAACAACGTTTGTGGTCCAATTTCTTCTCTTACCCTTGGGAAAATAAAAAATTGGGGGCAAAAAGATCATTTTTGTGAAAAAATATGATTTTTTATTTTTACAGCTCTACATGATAAACTTCTGTGAAGCACTTGGTGGGTCAAACTGCGCACCACACATCTAGATAAGTTCCTTAGGGGGTCTACTTTTCAAAATAGTGTCACCTGTGGGGGTTTCAATGTTTAGGCACATCAGGGGCTCTCCAAACGCAACATGGCATCCCATCTCAATTCCAGTCAATTTTGCATTGAAAAGTCAAATGGCGCTCCTTTCCTTCTGAGCTCTGCCATGGGCTCAAACAGTGGTTTTTCCCCTTCATATGGGGTATCAACGTACTCACGACAAATTGCACAACAACTTGTGGGGTACAATGTCTTCTCTTTCCCTTGGGAAAATAAAAAATTTGGGGCGAAAAGATCATTTTTGTGAAAAAATATGATTTTTTTTTTTATGGCTCTACATGATAAACTTCTGTGAAGCACTTGGTGGGTCAAACTGCGCAACACACATCGAGATAAGTTCCTTAGGGGGTCTGGTTTCCAAAATGGTGTCACTTGTCGGGGGTTTCAATGTTTAGGCACATCAGGGACTCTCTGAACGCAACATGGCGTCCCATCTCAATTCCAGTCAATTTTGCATTGAAAAGTTAAACAGCGCTCTTTCCCTTCCGAGCTCTGCCATGCACCCAAACAGTGGTTTACCCCCACAGATGGGGTATCGGCATACTCAGGATAAATTGTACAACAACTTTTGGGGTCCATTTTCTCCTGTTACCCTTGGAAAAATAAAACAAATTGGAGCTGAAGTAAATTTTTTGTGAAAAAAAGTTAAATGTTCGGTTTTTTTTCAAACATTCAAAAAATTCCTGTGAAATACCTGAAGGGTTAATAAACTTCTTGAATGTGGTTTTGAGCACCTTGAGGGGTGCAGTTTTTAGAATGGTGTCACACTTGGTTATTTTCTATCATATAGACCCCTCAAAATGACTTCAAATGTGATGTAGTCCCTAAAAAAAAAGGTGTTGTAAAAATGAGAAATTGCTGGTCAAATTTGAATCCTTATAACTCCCTAACAAAAAAAAAGTTTGATTCCAAAATTGTGCTTATGTAAAGTAGACATGTGGGAAATGTTACCTATTATGTATTTTGTGTGACATATCTCTCTGATTTAAGTGCATAAAAATTCAAAGTTGGAAAATTGCGAAATTTTCCACAAATAAACGCAGGTAATATCAAAGAAATTTTACCACTATAATTGTTTGGTGACGAGTTACTGCCTCTGCACAGGGGGAATCTCAAACCATCTCTGCTGCGGTCTCCCATTCTTCTCCAGCCGTAGTGGAGTCTGCTCAGTGAAGACATCGGTCCCAGCGTCTAGCTCAGGCTGATACTGGATGACTGGTTACTACTGCCCTTCCAGGCTCTGTCCTTGTAGCCAGCAATGTTCAGCAGCGAGCAGGTCTTTCTGGGACTAAGTCCTGCTATTCCCATACTGAGCATACCCACGGGACGACCTCCCATTGGAAGTCGGGGGTCACATGCTCAGGTCTTGTTGCGGCTCCTGTTGGTCCATCTGGAAGGTCTTGTACCACTTCTGCTATAAAAGGTTCGCATGGCTGCTCGGCTAGTGTACATTTGAAAATGTGTGTGTGTTGATGAGTGCAAGTCGTTCTTAATCATCCCCTCCCTTGTGTATGACTGCTCGCATAAGGTGGATGTGTGCTATCTTGTGCCTGGCTGAGCTATCATCATTAAACACACGAAACAGTGTCTAATTGCTGTGACCGCCAGTGCGGCGCCGTATGCTATTAGAGTACTTTCCTATCCCAAGTCTGGGTGGTTAGTAGCGTCCGCCAGAGCGGCACAGCATGCACTCTTGTGCATTTAAGTTATAATTTCAGTTACTCTGACACCCCAGTTGCGGTGTCGAGTGCAAGTGGTCTGAACGTACTCTAATCCTGTGTCTTGGGATAGAGTCCTGAGACTCCTTGCTTGCGCTCTTGGTGCGGTACCGCAGCCCTGTGACGCAACAGGGTTTGCTTCCTTCACACTGGGTGAAGTTAACCCGTGTGTGTATCCACATTGTACCGCCATATAGTCCGTCATTACTCAGCAGCAGGTTCCATCTCTGTACAGTGGACCCCGGGCTGCGAACGCACCTATACCATCTCTCTTATAATTTGGTGCCTTCCGCTATCCCTAACATTCATGAAGTACAATATGTCATGAGAAAACAATGTCAGAATCATCAAGATCCGTTGAAGCGTTCCAGAGTTATAACCTCATAAAGGGACAGTGGTCAGAATTGTAAAAATTGGCCCGGTCATTAACGTGCAAACCACCCTTGGGGGTTAAGGGGTTAAAGGGAACCTGTCACCTCCCCAGGCATTTGCCACCTTGTGCAGCAGTAATGCTGCATTCTGACAAGGTGGCTCTTTTAGTTCGGGTCCCTGGCACTGCTGAAAGAATCGCTTTTAAAATTTGTCCCTCATACCGTGAAATCGCCACGGGGGCAGGTCCCTAATCCAGACGCTTCACAGCAGTCAATCATAGTCTCTGTGCACCGGGCGCCGCCTCCTCTTCCTTCATTAGCATCCCTGGCGCCTACGCAGTTATTTTTTTTCGGGCATGCGCAGTTGCGCTGCCCTTCGAATTTACAGCGCAGGCGCCAGGGATGCTAATGAAGGAAGAGGAGGCGGCACCTGGTCAGAGGCCATGATTGATGGCTGTGAGGCGTCTGGATTACGGGGAAAGACCTGCCCCCGTGGCGATTTCACGGTATGAGGGACAAATTTCAAAAGCAATTCTTTCAGGAGTGCCAGGGACCCAAACTAAAAGAGCCACCTTGTCAGAATGCAGCATTACTGCTGCACAAGGTTGCTCTTTTAGTTACAAACGCCTGGGGGGTGACAGGTTCCCTTTAATTTAAATTAATTAGAGGAGTCTGTGTGTGATTATTTACAATACAACCATACGATTAGTAATGGATAGGCATCTTATAGACTCCTATCCATTACTAATCCATGGGGTTGATGTCACCAGACAATATAAAGGTGGCATCAACCCCACAAACATGAAACTTACTTGCCACTGCTACAGGGCAAATGGGAAGAGCCAGGCAAAGCGCTAGAATTGGTGAATCTAATACTTGCACTTTTTTGGAATGGCTGTGGGCTGCTATTTGTAGGTTGAGGGGGCAATATCCATGGCCCCTTCCCAGCCTGAGAATATGAGCCCCAGCTGTCAACTTTAGTTTGGCTGGTTGTCAAATATGGGGGGTAACTCCAAGTCGGTTTTTTTAATTATTTATTTAAATAGTTAAAAAAAAACAGCATGGAGACCCATCTATTCTTCATAACCAGCCTTGCTAATGCTGACAGCAGAGGGTTTCAGCCCGCAGCTGTCAGTTTTGGCTGGCTGGTTATCAAAAATACAGGGGGACCCATGTCAATTTTTTAAAAAAATATTTATTTATAGCACAATTAATGGGTTAGTTGATGTGACTTTTCCTGGTGTCTGTCTCTAATTTTAGCTGTTTTGACAGTTTTTTGGCCCCTGAGAAGGTGTTGTCTATGCGTTTGGTTTTGCCTCCCATTTAAGTCAAAGGGGGTTCAGGTATGTTTGTTGAACCGTTCAGCAAACATGTTCGGTGAACATCGGAACATATGCTGATCCAAACCGAACCCTGAAAGGTTCGCTTATCTCTATCTACTATGCCACTGGATCTTCAATTTTTTTTCAGAAATCAGAGTTAGTATTAGAATAGAATCTAGTTGAATTGTCACTAAAAGGATTATTTTTTATATGTGGCAGAAACAAACTGGAATGCAATCAAACCTGCTGAAATGTCTGTAATACGATAATCTCTACTATGCCATCACTGTGATTGTCAAGCAATCCCACATGTTTAGTGGCTGAAAATCTGGCACCAAACATTCAGAGCAGGGAATTGAGCATGGCTAGTGAGTACCTGGATATTCGATCGAGTGCTGAGTATCTCGAGTAGCAGGATGCTCGATTGAGGCGTGCTAAGTATGCTCACCCATCACTAATTATTATGCTCATGCTTTCTGAGAGGACACAACTTGAAATAAATATAACAATATTTAAGGGTTTCACAGTTGGATATAGATCCATTATATGCACAACTTTTTCCATTAAATTTATTTTATTATTACAATATGTTGCTAGAAAACCATACTAAGATTAATGCGTGCTCCAGATATTTAGCAATGACTCATCTATTGTGACATTTACAATGTAAATATTCACTGAACCCTGGAATAATATTAGTAGTTAGGAAGGGATAAACTTGGTCATCAAAATAGTTATGTAATCTGAGGCTCTCACAGATCCAACTGCTATTAATCCTAATATTGATGATAATAAAGGTTGAACGGCCACCTTCTAAGCAATTCCAAATTTTCTATACCAGATGACTTCAGACATCACGTACTCATTGCAAAATAAAGTCATATTGCTATGAAGCTAAGTTCACATGACAATATTAAAAATGATTTTCATCCAGAAAAAAATTAGGTTTTTATCTCTATTGACATCTGCATACAAAATACAGTTTCCTATGTTAAAGAACTGCAATCTATCGGTAAAATTGGATGCTATACAGTTTATTCATATTGGATCTGAGTTTTTTGAGCACCTATAGACTAAGGCCATGTGCACACGTTCAGGATTTTTCGCGTTTTTTTCGCGTTTTTTCGTTATAAAAACGTGATAAAAACGCGAAAAAAACGCATACATATGCCTCCCATTATTTTCAGTGTATTCCGCATTTTTTGTGCAAATGTAGCCTTTTTTTCCGCGAAAAAATCGCATCGCGGAAAAAAAAGCAACATGTTCATTAAAATGCGGAATTGCAGGGGATTCCGCACACCTGGGAGTGCATTGATCTGCTTACTTCCCGCACGGGGCTGTGCACACCATGCGGGAAGTAAGCAGATTATGTGGGGTTGGTACCCAGGGTGGAGGAGAGGAGACTCTCCTCCACGCACTGGGCACCATATAATTGGTCAAAAAATAAGAATTAAAATAAAAAATAGTCCTATACTCACCCTCGATGTCTTCCTGCCTCTCAGCTGCATGCTGCCGCTTCGGTTCCTGTAGCTGGTGTGCGGTGAAGGACCTGTGATGATGTCACTGTCTTGTGATTGGTCGTGAGCGGTCATGTGACCGCTCACGTGACTGCGACGTCATGGAAGGTCCTGCGCGCACACACCATCTATACGGAACGGACGCCGGTGAGGAGATCAGCTGTCTGCGGGTGAGTATAAGCATTTTTTTTATTTTTTTTATTATTTTTAAACATTCTATCTTTTACTATAGATGCTGCAAAAGCAGCATCTATAGTAAAAAGTTGGTCACACTTGTCAAACAGTATGTCAGTCAGTTTTCCAAGCGATGCTACAGATCGCTTGGAAAACTTTAGCATTCTGCAAGCTAATTACGCTTGCAGAATGCTAAAAAACCGCGAAAAAAACGCAAAAAAACCGCAAAAAAAAAATGTGGATTTCTTGCAGAAAATTTCCGGTTTTCTTCAGGAAATTTCTGCAAGAAATCCGGACGTGTGCACATACCCTAATAGTTTCATCTGACATACGGAGAACACTAGTGCATGCTGTGATTTTTTTCACTCAAACATTCATTAGGTCATCCCATAAAACAGGTATTTCATCAGCACTAATGAATAACATTGGTAGCTGTCAGTTTTCTTCATAGACAGTAGTGTTGAGCATTCCGACACCGCAAGTATCGGGTATCGGCCGATATTTGCTGTATCGGAATTCCGATACCGAGTTCTGATATTTTTGTGATATCGGAAATCGGAATCGGAAGTTCCCAGTGTATGGTTCCCAGGGTCTGGAGGAGAGGAGACTCTCCTTCAGGCCCTGGGATCCATATTCATGTAAAAAATAAAGAATTAAAATAAAAAATATGGATATACTCACCCCTTCGGCGGCCCCTGGACCTTACCGATGTAACCGGCAGCCTCCGTTCCTAAGAGTGCAGTGAGTTTAGGACCTGCGATGACGTCGCAGCTTGTGATTGGTCGCGTGAGCGGTCACATGAGCGGTCACGCGACCAATCACAAGCCGCGACGTCATCGCAGGTCCTTCACTCGCTCATTCTTAGGAACGGAGGCTGCCGGTTGCAGCGGTTACTACCAGGGCGCGTCCGAGGGTGAGTATATCCCTATTTTTTATTTTTATTCTTTATTTTACACATGAATATGGATCCCAGGGCCTGAAGGAGAGTTTCCTCTCCTTCAGACCCTGGGCACCATCCAGGATACCTTCCGATACTTGTGTCCCATTGACTTGCATTGCTATCGGGTATCGGTATCGGCGATATCTGATATTTTTCGGATATCGGCCGATACCATCCGATACCGATACCTTTGAGTATCGGAAGGAATCGCTCAACACTAATAGACAGCACTCAGACTAAAAGAAGATTCCAATCAGACTTTGTGAAGCTTCCACTCAGTGATGGGTAGGCTAGATATTTGTAGCTCCTCTGATTACTCATGTATAGTGTTGAGCGATACCGTCCGATACTTGAAAGTATCGGTATCGGAAAGTATCGGCCGATACCGGCAAAGTATCGGATCTAATCCGATACCGATACCCGATACCAATACAAGTCAATGGGACTCAAGTATCGGACGGTATCCCTGATGGTTCCCAGGGTCTGAAGGAGAGGAAACTCTCCTTCAGGCCCTGGGAACCATATTAATGTGTAAAATAAAGAATTAAAATAAAAAATATTGCTATACTCACCTCACCGAGGGAACCGGCAGCGTTGTTTGCTTAAAATGCGCGCTTTTCCTTCCTTCCGTGACGTCACGGCTTCTGATTGGTCGCGTGCCGCCCATGTGGCCGCGACGCGACCAATCACAGCAAGCCGTGACGTAATTTTCAGGTCCTTCTAGGCATTCAGTATTTTAAAATTACGTTCCGGCTTTGTGATTGGTCGCGTCGCGGTCACATGGGCGACGCGACCAATCACAAGCCGTGACGTCACGGGAGGCTGGACACGCGCACATTTTAAAATGCGCGCGTCTCCTGCCTCCCGTGACGTCACGGCTTGTGATTGGTCGCGTCGCCCATGTGACCGCGACGCGACCAATCACAAAGCCGGGACGTAATTTTTCAATACTGAATGCCTAGAAGGACCTGAAAATTACGTCACGGCTTGCTGTGATTGGTCGCGTCGCGGCCACATGGGCGGCACGCGACCAATCAGAAGCCGTGACGTCACGGAAGGAAGGAAAAGCACGCATTTTAAGCAAACAACGCTGCCGGTTCCCTCGGTGAGGTCCAGGCTGCGTCGGAGAGGTGAGTATAGCAATATTTTTTATTTTAATTCTTTCTTTTACACATTAATGTTGTTTCGATACCGATACCCGATACCACAAAAGTATCGGATCTCGGTATCGGAATTCCGATACAGCAAATATCGGCCGATACCCGATACTTGCGGTATCGGAATGCTCAACACTACTCATGTAAGATCACAAGTTCTCAACAGAACAGTATCAATGAAGTAATGAATGTTTAGTGTTGAAAGGCAAGTATTATATTTTTTATGATTACAATGATTTATTATTGTCTTAAAAAACACTCCCATAAAAGTTTGTATATTCTTAATATATTGCAATCATCATATTATACAGCACTGTGTACTTACAATTTCTCATTTTGCCTTTCTACCCAGCTAATTCTTTCTGTTTTTTTCTGCTTTATGTAGAAACAAGAAGTCTCTTGTCCCTGCAGAAATCAGAGAGTTCTATCAAACAAAATAGTTAATAAATAACATTTACCACATGTCTACTTTACATAAGCACAATTTTAGGCACATCATTTTTTTTGTTAGGATGTTATTAGGGTTAAAATTTGACCAGCGATTTCTCATTTTTACAGCAAAATTTACAAAACCATTTTTTTAGGGATTACATCATATTTGAAGTGACTTTGATGGGTCTATATGAAAGAAAATATCCAAAAGTGACACCATACTAAAAACTGCACCCCTCAAGGTGCTCAAAACCACATTCAAGAAGTGCTTCACAGGAACTGAAGCAACGTGGAAGGAAAAAGTGAACATTTCACTTTTTAGTCACAAAAATGATTTTTTAGCCTCGCATTTTTTATTTCCCCAAGGTTAAAAGGAGAAAATTTACCCAAAAGGATGTTTTGCAATTTCATTTGAGTGGGAAAAACTACTGTTTGGGTGCACGGCAGGGCTTGGAAGGGAAGTAGCACTGATTGACTTTTTGAACGCAAAATTGGCTGGAATTGAGAGCAGACACCATGTCGCATTTGAAGAGCCTGTGATGTGCCTTAACAGTGGAAATCCCTTGCAAGTGACCCATTTTGTAAACTAGACACCTCAAGGAACTTATCTAGATGTGTGGTGGTGAGCACTTTGAACCCCCAGGTGCTACACAGAAGTTTATAATGCAGAGCTGTGAAAATAAAAAAAAATCATATTTTTTCCACAAAATGATGTTTAAACTCAGATTTTTTTATTTTCATAAGGGTAACAGGAGAAAATGGACTTCAAAAGTTGTACAATTTCTCCTGAGTACTCTGATACACCATATGTGGAAGAAAACCACTATTTGGGTGCACATCAGGGCTCAGAAGGGAAGAAGTGTCATTTTGGAATGCAAACATTGATGGAATGGTCCGTGAGTGTCATGCCGCATTTGCAGAGCCCCTGATGTGCCTAAACAGTGGAAATCCCCCATAAGTGACTCCATTTTGTAAACTACACCCCTCAAGGAATTTATCTAGAGGCATAGCATTATAGTAATAAAATAATAATGTTAAAGATTAAAATATAATAATTTTATAGATATAATGCTTTTGATTTTACTGGTGTATGAATTTATAATGTGGTATTATGTGTGAGATGTGCTGAGTACATCAGATTATAAAAGTGTGCTCTTTCAACAGGGTAAAAACAAATGTTATTAATTTGTGGACATGTGGTTTGCTTTGACGCAATCCTTAATGCAAAGGCCAGGTTTCTCAAGGCAAATTTCACAATGGTAAATTCCCCTCTTGGAGAATACTCTGCACCGTTTTTGTGATCCTATTTTCCTTGTTGTTTGGGGAACCTCTCCTGGAAATTAGGGCCTTGATGTCTATCTCTTGAAACTGAAGGAAGGTCTCTGTATTGCTTGCAGATTGAAACAGCATAAAAGTGTTGTAAAGTGCCATCTGTACAATGTGCAAGCCAAATTTTTGTACCATACTTTAGCTATTTGCATGGCATTGTATGGTTTGAGGACCTGATCTAAGAGATCTACACCCCCATGTACTTATTGTAATCCAAGATACAATCTGGCTGTCACAGGTTTACCGTGACAGAGAGGAGCCAGATTAGAATGGCTTCACCTTCTTATTAAACTGTGTACATTAATTTAGGCAGTGCAGGGGTTAAGTTGCTCTGTTGAGAGCTCCTGGAGCTCAGGCTCTCAGTTGTGCTGTTAGCCACTCCCATATCATATGTAATTTGGGCCCTGGCTAGCACTCATTGTCAGAGGTAGCTTTTACTGCATGGCAGGAGGTTGTTGCTATTGGCTATTGGAAAAATGCGTTTAGTGGATTTATCTGTGACTGTTGCTAGGTTTCGAGTGTGTGTGATAATTCCCTTTCTTCTCCGACTTTGGTTTTACCCCATCATCCACTCCCCGATGCACTCTACCTCTGTTGTTTATGTGTGTATGTTTGATATTTTTAGTTACCCCAGTTCGTATCACCTTGTTAGCCTGGGTTTTGTATTACAGTACACTAATACTCCCGTCTTCCCTGGGTGGGGGAAGGGTACAGACTGAGGGCGGAGCTAAGGCAAGGTATGTACCCACCATCTTTACAATCAGAAGTAGCCCGGTGAACAGGGCGATCTAGGGCACCCCCTAGCCTTAGAGACAGGGAAGGAGCCCATGGTTCCGGGACACCCGACAACAGAGTTGTGACATTTGAAACTGTTTTTTTTTTATTCTTTATGGATCCTATCACTACTCTGACAGGAAAACTGCAGCAGCTCAGCCTGGAGGTAGCAGATCTAACACATCAGGTTTGGTGACTATGACTCCCAGTCAGCCATTAGTGGAGCTCAAGATCGCTTTGCCTGACAGGTTCTGTGCAGGGCATGACAAGTTTGTTGTTTTCAGGGAGGCCTGTAAACTATACTTCAGGTTTCCTTGTTCCCCAGGTACCAAGGAGCAATGGTTGGGGATATTAATCTCACTCCTACAGGGTGACTCCCATGCATGGGCATTCTCTCTCCCGTCTGACTTCCAGTAGCTCCAGATGGTGAAGCTATTTTATCTGGTGCTGGGTGATATATACGATGACCCCGACCGCATCTCCCTGGCTTCATCCACACTACACCAGCTTCAGGAGGGAGACTGGCCGGCGAAGGAGTATTGCTCTGAGTTTTGGAGGTGGTCCACTGACACTAATTGGAATGACTCCGCACTCCGTAGCCTGTTCTATGAAGGGCTATCAGTAGTGTTGAGCATTCCGATACCGCAAGTATCGGGTATCGGCCGATACTTGCGGGTATCAGAATTCCGATACCGAGATCCGATACTTTTGTGGTATCGGGTATCGGTATCGAAACAACATTAATGTAAAAATGTGCAAAAGAGAGAATTAAAATAAAAAATATTGCTATACTCACCTCTCCGACGCAGCCTGCACCTTACCGAGGGAAGCGGCAGCGTTCTTTGTTTAAAATTCGCGCTTTTCTTTCCTTTACGTGAAGTCCCGGCTTGTGATTGGTTGCGTCACAGTCACATGGGCGACGCAACCAATCACAGCAAGCCGTGACGTAATTTCAGGTCCTTAAGGATTTTAAAATTACGTCCCGGCTTTGTGATTGGTTGCGTCGCAGTCACATGGGCGACGCAACCAATCACAAGCCGTGACGTCACGGGAGGCTGGACACGCGCGCATTTTAAAATGCGCGCTTGTCCAGCCTCCCGTGACGTCCCGGCTTGTGATTGGTTGCGTCGCGGTCAACCAATCACAAGCCGGGAGGCTGGACACGCGCGCATTTTAAAATGCGCGCTTGTCCAGCCTCCCGTGACATCCCGGCTTGTGATTGGTTGCGTCGCGGTCAACCAATCACAAGCCGGGAGGCTGGACACGCGCGCATTTTAAAATGCGCGCGTGTCCAGCCTCCCGTGACGTCACGGCTTGTGATTGGTTGCGTCGCCCATGTGACTGCGACGCAACCAATCACAAAGCCGGGACGTAATTTTAAAATCCTTAAGGGCCTGAAATTACGTCACGGCTTGCTGTGATTGGTTGCGTCGCCCATGTGACTGCGACGCAACCAATCACAAAGCCGGGACGTAATTTTAAAATCCTTAAGGACCTGAAATTACGTCACGGCTTGCTGTGATTGGTTGCGTCGCCCATGTGACTGCGACGCAACCAATCACAAAGCCGGGACTTCACGTAAGGAAAGAAAAGTGCGAATTTTAAGCAAACAACGCTGCCGCTTCCCTCGGAGAGGTGAGTATAGCAATATTTTTTATTTTAATTCTTTCTTTTACACATTAATATGGTTCCCAGGGCCTGAAGGAGAGTTTCCTCTCCTTCAGACCCTGGGAACCATCAGGAATACCGTCCGATACTTGAGTCCCATTGACTTGTATTGGTATCGGGTATCGGTATCGGATTGGATCCGATACTTTGCCGGTATCGGCCTATACTTTCCGATACCGATACTTTCAAGTATCGGACGGTATCGCTCAACACTAGCTATCAGTAAGGGTGAACGATCTGGGTGGATTGCCATCTTTGCCAGAAATGTAAAGAGACACCCATGTGTGCTGGAGGTTCGGGGCCAAGGGAAACCTGGTCTGAGTCATCTGAGGAACCCATGATTTGGGTGGGGCAACTCGTTCAGGATTGCAGTCTGTTGTTCGGCGCATAGAGGGAGTATGTTTTTACTGTGGTAGAAAGAGCCATTTCATGGGCACGTGTCCTTCCCTATCTCATTGCAAATAGCCATCAAAAAACTGAGGAGCCCAGATTGTGGGGAGGTTAGCAACCCAGATTATCCTCACCTACTGTATCCTCACCCATCCCTTGTAGATTGTGATCCCTAGTGGGCAGGGTCCTCTCTCCTCCTGTACCAGTTGTGACTTGTATTGTTCAAGATTATTGTACCTGTTTTTATTATGTATACCCCTCCTCACATGTAAAGCGCCATGGAATAAATGGCGCTATAATAATAAATAATAATAATAATTATCTCCACCATGGGTAGGACACAATTTTTTTCTGCCTGTTGAGATACATCTGGGCAAAAATAAGGTGGTTATCTCTGCCTTTGTGGACAGTGGTGCAGGGTTTACCTTGATCAACACTAGGATCATCCAGGTCCAGGTCCTCAAACCACATACACTGTCCAGTCCTATAAACATAATCGCCATCGACTCTGCACTCTTGAGACAGGGGTATTTTACTCAAGCTAACTAGGGGTTATATCTACAGGTAGGGGCCATGCACTCAGAAGGTATTGACTGTTATGTGCTAGAGGGACTGCCCTCTCCTGTGGTTCTTGGACTTCCTTGGCTCACTCTGCACAACCCTGTGATAAATTGGCAGACTCGGGAGGTGGTAAAGTGGAGTGAGTATTGTCAAGGACACTGCTTGGGCACCCGACTTGCAAGGGTGGATACCCAGTCTGAGCCTAAATACCTGTTGGACTTTGGGGATGTGTTCTTGGGGAGGGGTACCTAGAACTTCCTCCCCATCATCCTTATGACTGCACCATAAATCTTGTCCCTGGGGCCAAGCTGCCAAACAGCAGACTATATAACATCTCTGGTACAGAGAGGCAGGCCATGAAGGACTATATAGTGGGAAGAATTGCTGCAGGGTTTTAAAGAAGAAAGATGGGGTTACGTCCTTGCCTAGATTTACGCAAACTCAATCAGCTCATGGTCCGGGATCCGTATCTGCTCCAACTCATCCCGAATATCTTTAATCAGATTGTAGGGACAAAATTATTTTCTAAACTGTATCTCAGGGGGGCGTATAATCTCATTCGTATTAAAGAGGGGGATGAGTGGAAGACAGTTTTCAGTACACCTGAGGGACACTATGAGAACCTTTTGATGCAATTTGGGTGGACGAATGTTACCGCCGTTTTTCAGCACTTTGTAAATGATATCTTTAGTCACCTGGTAAGTAGGTTTGTTGTGCTCTATCTTGATGACATATTAATTTATTCACCTGACTTTGAGTCACATCAGATACATGTCATGCAGGTCTTACAGATTTCAAACCAGAGAAATGTATGTTCTCAGTTTAGGAGATCCCTTTTATAGGATACGTGTTATAGTCCACCAGTTTTCGCATGGATCCGGTGAAAAGTCCCAGTGGTCCTGAAGATTTGAAGGCGTTACAAAGGTTTTTGGTTTTGACAACTACTACCTTAAGTTCATCAAAAACTTTTCAGTAGTGGCCAGACCTCTGACGGATATGACCAGGAAAGAGACAGACTTTTCCAAGTGGTCCAGTCCGGGCAGGGAGGCATTTGATAGGCTTTTATTGTAGAAGTTGATGCATTTGAAGTGGGGGTGGGTGCTGGGTGAATCTCCAGGTAAATTGAGTGCATACTTTGGTAAAACACTGTCATCTACAGAGAGAAATTATGACATTGGTTACAAGGAACTCATGGCTATCAAGGGGGCCTTTGAAGAGTGGCGTCATTTTCAGGAGGGGGCAATTCATCCAATTACAGATGTCACGGATCATAAGAATCTTGCATACCTAGTGTCTGCAAAATGTCTAACGCCTCAACAGGCAAGATGGGCATTATTCTTCACCAAGTTTAACTTTTTTGCTACATATAGGTCGCGAAACAAGAACATTAAGCCTTATCTTGTTGCTCTTCAGATGTTGGAGATAATTGTTAACCAGTTGCTATACTTCAAAAAGGGGTGGTTATTGTGTCTATATGCTCCGATCTTGAAAACGAGGTTGTTGACATCTGGGACGAATCTGATGCCTGTCAGGTCAGGTAAACTGTTTGTGAATACGAATCTCCATCTGAGAGGTCTTAGTGAACATCCTGATTTGGCCTTGGCCATACATAATGGTAATGTCGCTTTTACATGTCGTTTTTGGTGGTCAGGGGCACAGCAGAATTTCAGGGAATATGTAGCGGCCTACAGTGTCTGTGCGCATTCTAAAACCTTGTCTGTCTTGGTCTCTCCAACAATTGGAGACTCCCAGTAGACCTTGCAGACTCATTTATCGGTCAATTTTATGACTGATCAACCCATGTCAGCAGGTAATACTGTAATTTTGGTGGGGGTGGAGAGATTCAGTAAGATGTCACATTTTACCTGCTTTACCTAATGCCAAAACCTTGGCACAACATTTTTATCAGTGACATAGTAAAATGACATGGGATCCCTAATGATATTGTGTCTGACTGTTTATTTCCAAATTTTGGAGGGCTTTTTGCACTCATTTGGGGATTCACCTGTCGTTCTCTTCATCATTTCACAAGCAGTCTAATGGGCAAACTGAATGGATTAACCAGAATCTCGAGACTTATTTTGTGTTTGAGAATCAGGAGGATTGGGTTACCTACTTACCTCAAGCTGAATTTGTGGTAAATAATTGTTGTCATGAGTCTACTGGTAAGTCCCCGTTTTCGGGGCATACGTGTTTCATCCTCAGTCCAGCACATTTAATAGGAATCGTTCTTCTTGAATACCTGAGGAAGAATGATTTTAATCATCAATTACATCTGTGTGGCAAGGGGCTATTGATAATTTGAGGAAGATGGGGTCCAAATATAAGAGTGTGGCTGAGCACACACTCACACACACACATTTTTTAATCAAAAAATAGCACAAAAGCCATCCCACCGCATCAAGGTAACTCTGATCGGGACTGTCCTACACTGTCTAATATTAAAACCTTACTATGTGTCAATGTTGACCTCAGTGTGAATAAGGGCAGATCAAAAAACAGTATTACTAAAAACTCTGTGTTATTTAAATGCACTTTTGCTTTTTTACTTAGTTACATCAGGGTTTTTACTTACTTTTTCTCTTGTAGGTCCAAATAAATACATTTGTGTTGAGCGTTTGAAATAGTTCAGTAGTCCATTTAAAATGGGCAAGGGGCAAGGGATGGGGAATTAGACGTGATGCTGATGGTGCATGCAGAAGACAAGGCCGTGGCCAAGCTGAAAGTGGGCCACAACAAAGACACACATCTTCTCGCTCGACCTTCCTGTCCCAGTTTCTGGGGGATCGCAGCACACCACTATTGAAGCCAGAGCAGTGTGAAATGGTTGTTGGTTAGATAGTGGATAATGCTTCCAGTCACTTTGCCACCCCCACCATGTCTTCCATATGGTCAAGTCTGAGTAGCCGTGAGTGTGGACCGGATATTCCTCACCTTGATCCTCCTTCCTCCCACCTTGCCGAGTGCCCTGAGACAACTGATCCCACACTTGGACACTCTGAAGAGCTTTTCAATTTTCCCTTTCAAGATTCCGGACACTCTGCCAGTCAACTTGAAGTGGGGCCAGATGAGATTGCATGTAACGGCTCCCAAAGCTTTGACCAGCCACAGTCACACGAATGCGATTGTGGGAAAGTGTCATGAGAGGTGGACGATGAGGAGACACAATTGCCAGAAAGTCAGGAGGAGGAGCAGGGAGAGGATGTGGAAGACAAACTGGTGGACGACATAGTGACTGACACAACCTGGCAGGAGGACATGCAGAGCAAGGACAGCAGCACACATGGGGAAGGAGGCATATCACCCCAATAGGCAGGAAGAACCAGTGTGGTGACCACAGACCGAAGGCGTGCATCCCTTCCCAATAACACCAACATGAGGGTAGTTGCCATTACAACTGTTAGATCTTCCCGAGACTGGTTATTTTTAAAGACTCTGCTAATAACCCCAAACAGGCCATTTGCAGCACCTGCCATGCCAGCATCAGGAGGGGTAGCAAAACTACAAGCCTGACAACCACCAGTATGATCAGGCACATGGCAGCAAAGCAGTCGACTTTGTGGGCCAAACCCCAGGCTCCAGGAACACTGTCTGCAGGTGACACCACTGCTTCTTCCCCTGTTTTGCGTAGAAGCCAATCCCCAGTCCACCGTGCATGTGAAGATGCCTCTAGCCCTGTGCCTTTTGTTGCCCACAGTCAAGCAGCACTAGCATCAAGCCCGTCCACGTCCTTGTCCCAGCACAGCCTTCAGTTGTCTATACCCCAGTCATTGGAACACAAGTGGAAATACCCAGCCAATGCCCCACAGGCCACAGTATTAAATTCTAACTTTGCTCTCCTGCTTGCACTCAAAATGTTGCCTTTTATACTCGTTGAGATGGAAGCTTTCCGCAACCTGATGGCGTCGGCAGTTCCAAGGTACTCGGTCCGCAGTCACCACTATTTCTCCCGGTGTGCCGTACTGGCTTTACACCAGCATGTGTCCCACAACATTACCCGTGCCCTCAACAATGCTGTTACTGGGAAAGTCCACCTAACCACAGACACGTGGACAAGTGCTTGTGGGCAGGGTAGGTACATATCACTGACTGGGTTAACATAGTGAAAGCTGGGACCCAGTCAGACCTTGGGATGGAACACATTCTCCCCACGCTGAGGATTGTGGGCCTTATGTCAATCAAGGTTGCCCCCACAGTCTACAGCTACTGCACCTCCTCCTCTTCAGCCTCCATCTCTGAAATCAACACATCAGTCAGAAGCTGGAAGCACTGCAGCACTGCCTCAGCCAAGCGGTAACAGGCTGTGCTGAAGCTAATCTGCATAGGTGACAAACAGCACAATGCAGTAGAGTTGTGGACAGCGCTTAAAGAGCAGTCAGATATTTGGATGACACCACTGAACCTACAGCCAGGCTTGGTCGTGTGTGACAATGGCCGGAACCTGGTGGCAGCTCTGAAGCAAGGTTAGCTCATACACATACCTTGCCTGGCCCATGTGCTTAACCTCGTGGTTCAACGTTTTCTGAAAAGCTACCCAGAGCTGCTGGATCTGCTAGTGCAAGTACGCCATCTGTCTGCCCATTTTAGAAAGTCAGCTGCTGCTTCAGCCGCCCTTGCCGTGCTTCAGCAGCGTTTGGAGGTTCTGGCTCACAGACTGGTGTGTGATGTCCCCACGCATTGGAACTATACACTGCAGATGTTGGAAAGGATTTGTGAGCAGAAGAGGGCAGTTGACTACCATCATCAACAAGGCAGTCGATATTCAGTTCAGAATCCACACTTAAGACCTCAGGAGTGGACATGGATGTCAGACATATGTACCATACTACAAAACTTTGAGGACTGCACCAACATGGTGAGCGTCAATGATGCCATAATTAGCGTCACCTTCCTGCTTCTCTGCATTCTGAAAATCTCTCTGCTCACAATTAAAAAGGATGCATTGAAGTCAGAGCACAAGGACATGGAGCAAGGAACCATACAGGGGGATTACACTCAGCCCAGCCTCATGTCTACCCAACGTGGATTGGTAGGCAATGAGGAGGAGGAAGAACAGGAGCTACTTTCATACACTATAGATGGTACTACAAGCACAGCTGTCATACCGTCTGTTCAGTGGGCATGGACTGAGGACAGGGAGGAGGAGGATGAGGAGGGCAGCATGGTCACTTGTCCTGTTGGTGAGGACACAGAAGTCTTGCCTGTTAGCAGTCTGGCATGCATGGCTGACTTTATGTTGCACTGCGTTTCACGTGACCCACGCATTATAAAAATTTTTGGTGACACTCATTACTGGTTAGTGACACTTCTAGACCCATGCTACAAGGAGAACTTTCAATCTCTTCTGCCAGAGGCAGAGAGGTGTACTAAAATGTTGCAGCACCAGAGGGCCCTTGTAGCGGAATTACTTAGAAAATTCCCATGTGAGAACGCTGGCAGCAGACGTCAGAGTTTGTTGTACAACCAAGGAGTCCAAGCGAGAGAGACAGAAGTACAATCCAGCTCAGGTAGGGGAACAATGGCAAAGTTCTGGGACAGTTTTCTCAGACCCTCCCATCGTGCCGACAGAGAGGCAACGGGTGCTGTCACAAGAAATGCAATGTTTGGGAAGATGCTGAGGGAGTACCTTGCAGATTATACAAACATCATCCGTGATTCCTCTGTGCCTTTTAATTATTGGGTATCCAATCTGGCCAAGTGGCATGAACTGGCTCTCTACGCCTTAGAGGTCCTGACCTGCCCTGCTGCTAGCGTTCTGTCAGAGCCGGTTTTTAGTGCTGCTGGTGGAATTATAACAGATAAGCGCATACGCCTGTCAACTGAACATGCTGACAGGCTGACTCTTATAAAAATGAGCAAGGGCTGGATTGGGCAAAATTTCTGTACACCACCAAGTGAAAACAGCGAAGCATAACCTCTAATACAGTGTGTTTTTTGTGGAGGTATATTGTCATGCACCTCTCCCCAACCACACATAGGTATCCGCTTCCTGATTTTGTCTGTTTGGTGTTATCCTCCTCCTTATCCTCATCCTCATGATCCACAACCAGTGCAACACCAGGGTGAACATATTCCATGATGCAAAAGTCACTCAATTTTTGTGCAAGGGTGTTTTTCTGATGCCCGTTAGTAATTAGAAACTAAAATAAACTCCCCCAGGGGGAACTGTCATCAAAATGAGATGTACGTATACTTTTTACATTTATTCTGATATATTCCAGTTTTAATATCTCTGCACCGTCCTTTTATGACCCAGTGTATACCTCTACAAAATGAAAATATTGAAATACTATTATATATATATTTTTTAATATCCCTGTCTCTGAGCTGTTGCTAGGGAAAAACATATCGCGTTTGACACAATCTGGCATCATATATATGGACCTGTGTTCGCCCCTCCCTTTTGTTATTTGCTTTCATCTGTGGATTCACATCCTTTATTTATTTTTTTTAATTTCAGTATGATTTAGCTTTATGTCTCCTCATTCTCCACCACTACATTACCAGGCTTAACGTCTTTTGTGCCGCTACAGGCAGTCCAATTTTTGGCAAGGGTGTCTATGATGCCCATAGTATATTTTTTAAAAATGTATCCCCCTTGGAGAAATGTATGTCAGCCCATGCACTGCGTGTATGGGCATTACAAGTCTAGGATACACACTCCTTTACATTGGGCCTAGTTTTTAATGAGGCCTTCAGCAATGTCTACTCATTATCCACCACTTGATCACCACGCTTAACGTGTTCTGTCCTGCTACAGACAGTTAGTTTTTTGGCAAGGGTGTCTATGATCCCCATTCAATATTTTAAAAAAATGTACCCCCCTTGGGGAAATGTTTGTCAGCCCATACACTTAGTGTATGGGCATTACAAGTCTAGGAGACCCTCTCCTTTAAAATGGGCCTAGTTTTTAATGAGGCCTTCCTCCACCTCTCATCATTTTCCACCACTAGATCACCAGGATTCACGTGTTCCATGCTGCTACAGGCAGTCAATTTTTTGGCAAGAGTGTCTATCATCCCCATTTAATATTTTTTAAAAATGTAACCCCCATGGGGAAATGTTTGTCAAGCCATGCACTTAGTGTATGGGCCTTACGAGTCTAGGAGACCCGCTCCTTTAAATTGGGCCTAGTTTTTAATGAGGCCTTCCTCTACCTCTCATAATTTTCCATCACTAGATCACCAGGGTTCATGTGTTCCATGCTGCTACAGACAGTCAATTTTTTGGCAAGGGTGTCTATCAGCTCCATTAAATATTTTAAAAAAATATACCCCCCATGGGGAAATATTTGTCAGCCCATGCACTTAGTGTATGGGCATTATGAGTCTAGGAGATCCGCTCCTTTGTAATGGGACAGTTTTTTTTATGAGGCCCTCCTCCATGTTTCTTCCAAGGGGGATTGGGGTGCATGCAAATTTGGGTCAAGGCTGCCCTTGCATTCAATGCATAAGGAAACAGTATGGCAGGACCAACTGAAGAATGTGAAGTGGCTTCTCCTGTGGCCATCCAGTATCTGGGTTCAAAGGTTTATTGGGCTGCATATGACTGGGTAACAGGGCAGCCCTTGCATGTCAATGCATAAGAAAACAGTATGGCAGGACCAACTGAAGAATGTGAAGTGGGTTTTCCTGTGGCCATCCAGTACCTGGGTTCAAAGGATTCTTCGGGTGCAAATGACTTGATAGCAGGGCAGGCCTTGCATTCAATGCAACATTTTTTCAGGAAGCCCTCCTGTACCTCTCGTGAAAGGGGTATTGGGGTGCATCATAATTCTTGACAGCCCAGCCACTCACTGCATATGCAATAACAGCATAGGAGATCTACTGTTTAATAATGGCCCTTTAAGAATATTAATGCTGCCTGATGCCCCTCTAAAAGTAGGCTTTGTGACTTTAAGAGTCCCTCCTTCATAAATGAAGCAAGATGTGTCTGCTTATGTGTCACACACCACATGGCCAGCTAGGGTTGTTACATGTTACAAAGACATTTTCCAGTGAATGCATTTGTATTGGTTGAAAGCAATGTTAAAGTTGAAAAACGCATCAAAAACACTGTTTGAACATAGCCCAAGTGGTGGAGAAACATTTTGGTCTGCGGTAAATTATTTTGCCTTATATACAAGTCATTAGCCTGGAAAGGATGTACCTTAACATATTTCACAGAAAAATCCATTTTAGTTACGTTATTGTATGTTTGTGGCTGCACTGGTAAAACTGGCATGGAACTCTGACAACATTGCTTACAGCTGTGACCTAGGAGTCAGAAATGCTTCCAGGGGCGATCCCATGATGTTCCTGTGTCATTTGAGCAGTGTTTCCATAATTTTCTGACATTTTTAGACCTTAAAAGGACCCCCGGAGGGGGATCGTAGTAAAAATACTCGGGTTTCCCATAGACTTACATTGGGCTCGTTGCTCGACCCGAGCAACGAGCACCCAAGCATTTTAGTGCTTGCTCATCACTAGTGGAGAGCACATTTGCTCGTCACTAGTCCTTATAAGATTGTGGCCGTCTGCAATCCTGTAGCATTCCGCCTTGCTTTGCCACTCACTTTTAGGATCCATGTGTTTCATTCATAGCTCTACTCAAAAAATATGTTACGACTCTGTACCATCATCGCTACCACCATCTCCAGTCATGGTGGATGGAATTTTGGAATTTCAAATAGCCAAGATCATTGATTCTAACTTAGTTCGTCAGCCGCTTCAGTATCTGGTACACTGGAAGGGATATGGTCCTGAAGAGAGGATGTGGGTACCAGGCGATAAGGCAAGGTTCGTGCCTCTAGCATCTTCACCATCAGAAGTAACCCAGGGAACAGTGTGAGCTAGGGCTCCTCCTCGCATTAGGGACAGGGAAGGAGCCCCTGGACTGAGGGCACCTTACAACAGAGTCGTGACACTGGCTTTTGGACTTGTGTACCTCGGACTGTTGTCACAGTGTATGGTCATCAAGATAAGGACATCCCTTTTTGTCCATATACTTGACCACATGCATGTTGTAGCTGCATTGAGCTCTGTTTTCACCCTTTCTCAACATTAGGGAGACCTCTCTGATTTCTTTGCATGATGCCGTATGCTGTATTACTGAAAAGAACAGGGATAGGGGGACTGGAACAGTGATTGGGAAGTTGCCTCTGCTGTGAACACAGATAGGGCACACAGCACAGCAGACAGATTGCAGGAGGATGCAGGACCAGGAGGCACAGATAGCAGGGGGCATCGCACTGGCTACCAATGAATATTTATCCCAGGTACACAGGGGGTCTCTCAACCGCCCTGAATGCCAAATCTGTGGTAAAGATGGAGTGCAGAGTGGGGACCGCTATTTTAGATGAATACCTTTGGCGCTCATTGGCCAGCAACTATTGTTCAGCCAATCAGTGCCAAAGGGGTTGATCAGGCGACATTGACATTCCAATCATCCCACCCATTGTGATGGCTGTGATTGGAGCTGTGTCACATAGCACCGGTCACAGCATGTCAGGTGTTTATTTTTTTTAACTTTATTAACATACTGTATTGCTGTGATTGGCTTGTCAGAGTTAACCAGCCAATCGCATCGATCTCCGACGCGGGGGGTGGTACAGACCCCGGAGTGACATGCAGGGATGGCCTGCTGTTAGAGACCCAGTCACCGCGGAACCATATGTATACTGCACTTTGCGAGAATGCAGCTCACGCAGAGCAGTATAAATGAGGCACATGTCAGGAAGGGGGTAATTTTTTGTTTAGTGCATTGTGCTAATTCACTGAGTAAATATTACTAAGTAGGTTACCTAAGCCCTATAAAAAACCTTAAGTAACCTAATGTGATATCACAGTGACTTCAGATATAGTAATCCTCAGGATTTAGCTCTTGTGTGAATATAGACAAAGTGACACCTTGTGGTTGTAAGCCAAACTGCTTACAGAATTCACATTCTAAGAAATTTCTATTACAGGTCATTGCTACATAGAAAAAAACAAAACAATAAGATTTATCAAGGGATTTTCAGGCAGGATATATTGCTGTTTTATCTGTAAGATAAGTTAATAATATCAGATTATTGGGGTGTCCACACTTGGCACCAGCGTCGGACTGGAGCACCTTGGGCCCATCAGAGGAAATCATTCATAGAAATAAATACAAGACCACCAATTGTGCGGTAAAACACTCTAATATCGGGGTATTATATAAAGAAGTACACATCTTAATTATGTAGCAGGGGTTGGGGTAGCCCCCTCATAGAATATAATGCAGTCCCCCTCATAGAATATAATGTAACCCCCTTATAGAATATAATATAGCCCCTCTCATAACCCTTTCCACAACCTCCATCATTGTTCTCCCCCTCTACCCCATCATTGCCCTCATCACCACCTCCATCATTGCCTTCTACCCCACTAACCCATCATTGCCCTTTCCATCACCTCCATCATTGCCTTCTCCCCCCAACACCCCCATCATTTCCCTTTTCACCACATCTATCATTACTTTCTCCCCCACCACTACCATCATTGACCTGTCCATCTCCTCCATTATTGCCTTCTTCCCTACCACCTCTATCATTGCCTTCTCCCACACCACTTCCATCATTGCCCTTTCCACCACCCCTATGATTGTTTTCTCCCCCACTACCCACATCAATGCCCATTCCACCATCTCAATCATTGGATCCTGCCCCACCAGCCCCATCGTCCTTTCCGCTACCATCATCATTGCCTTCTCCCCCACCACTCCCATCATTGCCTTCTCCATTTCCTCCATGATTGCCTTCTCCGCCACCACCCCCATCATTGCCAATTCCCCTACTTCTATCATTGTTTTCTCTCCCACCACTCCCATCATTGTACTTTCCATCTCCTCCATCATTGCCTTCTCCCCACCACCCCCATCATCCTTTCTATCACCCACATCATTGCCCTCTCCACCACATACACACATCTCTCTGCATGTTCCCTCGCAGACACACACACATAGCACCACTCACCTCTTTGTCCGTTCCCCAGCAGCATCTTCATCGCTGGCAGCTTCCTCTCCGGCACAGCAGCATGCTGAATGATGACGTCATCCAGCTGCACTGCTGTATCAGACAGCAAGCACCAGGCAGGAAGCAAGATGGATCTCTGCAGCTCCACTGCCATAGTCTCCTGTAGGCAGCGGAGCTGCAGGCATCGATCTCTGCCCACCGCACATGAGGGCAATCTGGCCAGGGCCCCCCCCCGGAGCCTCAGGGCTGGAGAAGCAGGACAGATTGCCCTTAGTGTTAGCCGCCCGCTGCCCCCCCTCCACCTCCGGCGCAGTCTGCAGCTAACACTGCCAGCTATTATAGTGGAATGAATATTCACCCCTGTCCATGCCCATGGGGGCTGCAAACCTGCCTGGATCAAAGCTTTACTCCCATCACCTTGGTCCTTTGTTCTGCTCTATGCAGAGCTTTCCAGGTTGCGCAGCTTGTGACATCATCTCCCTTGGCCTTTTAAGACCCATCAGGACAAATACCTGAAACTTAGCCAGTCTACATTGCAAGATGAGCCAAAAACTGAAACACCCAAGATGCCCTATGATCCATGATACAGATAGATCATCTGTGCCCTGTAAAAGAAATGAATATTTTAAAGGGAAACTTTCACCTCAAAAGCACTATTATGTCTAACTGCATGATCTATGAAAATCTTACCTATTCTGACTCCATTACTAGGCTGTAAGTGTGGGGCTCTTGAGACACCATTTCTATGGCTGTCTGTATATTCTATTAATAATAATAATCTTTATTTATATAGTGCCAACATATTCCGCAGCACTTTACAGTTTAACAGTTTCAAACATAATAGTCATAAGTAACAATGTTAACAATACAATTATTAAAGCAAAATAGGATGACCCTGCTCGTGAGAGCTTACAATCTACAATGAGGTGGGGGAGATACAAAGTACAGATGTGTATTTACAATGATGGTCCAGCCATCTTGAGGGATTGGGAGATAGATAGAGATAGTGAATGGTCTCCACACACACAGTATTACACATAAAATGACTTTGATTAGGGAACGTGATAGGCCGCTCTGAACACATGTGTTTTGAGGGAGCGCCTAAAACTGTTCAAGTTGTGGATGGTCCTAATTTCTTGGGGTAGAGCATTCCAGAGAATTGGCGCAGCGCGGGAGAAGTCTTGGAGTCGGGAGTGGGAGGTACAGATTAGTGCAGAGGTTAGTTGAAAGTCGTTTGCAGAGCGCAGAGATCGGCTAGACCAGATATGAGGTAGTTGTGGCCAAGTTATTTAAAGGTACACTGAGTCCACTAAGCAAACGGTCAGTGAGCACACCTGGTCCCTTGTACATAAAATAGATAGGACTGACACAGCTTCTTCCCACGGGTTATGTCACGCTCGCGCCCAGACTGGTTGGCGCGGGCGTGCGGGGGTGAGGCCCCACTGGACCACAGACCAAACTTCCCTGGAAGGGGCGTAACTAAGTAGCTTCCAAGGTGTTCGCTGGAGCCTCTGATGGTGAGGTCAGACTTGTGCAATAGGAAGCTACCAGGTACCACTCCAGGGTGGTGTCTGGCTGTGGCTGCTGATCCCACCAGGGAGCGGAACATAAACAGGCAAGCGGGCACGGCTGGCACTCTGGCAGACAGGCGGGCACGGCTGGGACACAGGCAGACTGACGGGTACAACAGAGACACTGGCAGGCAGGCAGTCACGGCTGGCTCTCTGGTATGCAGGCAGGTATGTAAAACAGGTAAGAACCTGTTCAGACAGGAGGACTAAATAATAGGTAGAGAAAGACCACAAGAGCGGATGCAGAGCGAAAGCACAGGAGCTAGAGCCAAGAACAGAAATGCAGGAGGTGGAGCCAAGAACAGGAGGCAGAGCCAAGTGTAGAAATGCAGGAGGCGGAGCCAAGTGCAGAAACGCAGGAGGTGGAGCCAAGATCTGGAGCCAAGTGCAGAAACGCAGGAGGCGGAGCCAAAAGCTGGAGGCGGATCCAAGTGCAGAAACGCAGGAGGCGGAGCCAAGGGCGGGAGAAGTAGAACCGCAAGGAGCGGAGCCAGGTAGAACTGCAAGGAGCGGAGCTAAGTAGCCGCAAAACAAGAGCTGAGCGGAGCCGCAGAGCAGGGCCACAGAGTGCAGAGCAAAATCAGAGTACAAAGCAAAGTGCAGAGTAAAGCTTACAGAGAGCAGAGCTGAGAGCAAAGCCACAGAGTGCAGAGCTGAGAGCAGAGCATAGTCGGAGTGCAGAGCAAGACACAGAGTGCAGAGCCGAGAGCAAAAACACAGAGTGCAGAGCAAGGTCACAGAATGCAGAGCAAGGAGCAAAGCAAGGTTGCAGAGAGCGGAGCCGAAAGCAGAACAAAGCAAGACACAGAGGGCAGAGCAGGGTAAAGCAAGACACAGAGTACAAACAGCAGAAAAAGCAAACCAAGACAGGGATATAAACGGACACAGGAACGGGACTAGACTAAGACAGAGTCAGGAACGAGACTAGGCACAGAGACATAAAGACATGGACACAAGCCAGGGTACGACGCCCCTCTGGGTGGTGGACATAGGCCAGGGTACAAAGCCCCGCTGGGTGGCTACACAGAAAACAGACCAGGGTACAACGCCCCCCTGGGTGGCGGACATGAGAGTAAGTGAGACAAGGCCTGGCACCTCAGCAGATAAGAACTGACTGAGGGAGTAAGTTGCACAGGTCCCCACCAATGGGTGGGGATCTTAAATACAGGAAGCCTCATGGCGATTGGCCAGGGACACCTTAGCAAGGTGCACACAGTCTCTATAAGAAACAGGAGTTGCCGGCGCAGCCCCCCTATGCACACAGACAGAGCATGCACAGAGCAAACAGCAGACATGAGGCACACAGCATGGAGCTGGCAGCAGAGAGAAGTCACAACATGGCCCAGAGAAGTAAGTGAGTTTGAGTGTAATGCAGGTGGGGGATGGGAGGCCATGCAGTGATGCCAGCAGAGTTGTTACAGGTTACCTTACTTTCCTTTGGGCCACAGCAATCCAGGCAGCAAAGGTCCACGAACACAGCTGTAATCCAACAGGGAATAACTTTTTATTAAATGATGATGAAAAGGAAAGAAAAAAAAGACAAGTTCAACACTGGCTTCCTGCTCTCCCTGACACTTGCTACAGCTGTACCCACAATGGCTGCAGTAGCCGAAGCTCGCAGAAGTCTACTCGCTGGGATCTGGGTGCTTAAAACCTCTTCAGCGGGGGACCCTTCCAAAGTCCTGGAGACTCGTGTTGAAGCCTTAAATCCTTGAATCCTTGAGTCCTTAAGCCCTTTTTAGCTCTTTTTGAGCCTGGGGCAACAGATCTCTCCCATCTGGGAGTCTGGCAGTGCCCCGTCTCTTCAGCATGTCTTCTCTGGGTTAACGTACCCGAGCTTTTGACTGGAGACAGCAGCTTCCTGTTCCCTCTCTGCTGCTGGCTCAGCCCACCAAATTAACTAGCTCTTTTCCTAACTCTAACACATAAGCATAGACTTAGCATGTACATTTTATCAACAGTATTTAAAGGGGAACTCCCCACATTACAGGAAAAACAAGACATAAAACAGAGTACATCACATACATTACAATAATGACCACATAACATATTTATATAAAGTGCAAGGGGGGTCATTCAGAAAGAGGAGAGGGCGCAACTGAGGGGACCTGTCACCCCCTTACAGATGTTCGGCGCACCCTTGGTGTGGCCACAAGCACTCCGTGAACTGCACCACCCCTCAATTACCATGACACACTATGTTCCCTATGTAGATTGAGAGTGCTTACTTGGCCAGATTGGGACTACACGAAAAGAAAGCTTTGGTATGCAAGCACACAGTGGTACTGCAGTAGGGAGCACAGCACTACTCAGCTCTACTGCAGATGTACAAAACACAGACAGGTGTATCACTGCAGCAAGCAGCCACTGGAGAGATGAGAGAGCTGTGCTATTGCCTGTAGTAGCACTATGTGCTGGCACGTTTGCGCTTTCTTTTCAGGCAATGGTCACTTGGTGATGTCTGCTATCTGAAATTATTTTTTACCAAAACTGCAAAAAGCTGATGAAGCGATGGCCGGGGAACCACCATGGTGCAGGGAGACTACCGTACACAAGATGAGGTGCAAACAACATAGGGTAAATTTATTGGAAGGCAAGGAATGAAGTGGATGAGGACGGTGCAAACAGTGGTATGCAATGACAAAAGATAATTTACAAGAGTTGTATTCTTTAGCTGGGCCATCAAATAGCACGGTGCTGCAACTATTAGGCTGCCGTCACAATAGCAGTATTTGGTCAGTATTTTACATCAGTATTTGTAAGCCAAAACCAGGAATGGGTGATAAATACAGAAGTGGTGCATATGTTTCTATTATACTTTTCCTCTAATTGTTCCACTCCTGGTTTTCGCTTTCAAATACTGATGTAAAATACTGACCAAATACTGCTAGTGTGACGGCAGCCTTACAGAATCAATATACGTCACACAAACAAATGCAAACAATAAACAAAGAATGATGCTACTCTATATATAGCCTCCCTGGCCTTTACTAAGCAGGCCACACGGCTTCCGTGTTCTGTCTGTTGAAGCCTACACTAGGCCCTGACATGTGCACAACACATTACACAGGAACAAACTCACAGTGATGTTGGGGACTCAGATCCAGTCCCGGGGACCCCCAACAGTGTAGTACGGTGGTGTGCATGGCTCTCTGCCAGCTCTGTGAAACGTGGTCTTCTCCTTGCTTCTGGATCTGGGAGGTGCTCCTGGAAACTGGAAATCTCTTTCTCAGTATCTTCATGGCTTCTCAAACTAGCACAGGACAGCCACCCTTGCTACGCCCGAAGAGTCTGTCCAATTTCATGAGTCCACTCTGTCCCAGGCTATGGGTCCTCTTTTACAGCTACAAACACAAAATTCTCTGCACAAAGTTCTCTCCAGCAGCTTCAGCTCAAACACACACTGTCCAGGCTCCACCCCTCCCCTCAGCACAGTGCAGTTCATTCTCACAGTCTATTGCAGGGGGGAAGCAGAACATTCCATCACACGAGACAATGGGGTGCTGTCTCTTAAAGTGGCAGCGTGTTCCTTACTGTCCATAACAGCACCACCCCTGAACACTGATGTGACTTTTTAATCCACTGCATCATATTAGCACCTGAGCTGTGTGTTAGCCAGGCTTCCAAAATCTTAAAGGGAATCTGTCACCCCATTTTAGGCCTATAAGTTAAGGCCACCGCCATCAGGGGCTTATCTACAGCATTCTCTAATGCTGTAGATAAGCCCCTGATGTAACCTGAAAGATAAGAAAAACAAGTTAGATTATACTCACCCAGGGGCGGTCCCGTTTCGGTCCTGTCCGATGGACATCGTGGTCCGGGTCCGGTGCCTCCCATCTTCATACAATGATGTCCTCTTCTTTGCTTCCTGCCACGGCGCCGGGAAAGGTCAGAGAAGCTTGGTGCCTGCGCACTGCAGTACTTTGCTCTGCCCTCAACAGGGCAGACAAAGTACGCCTGCGCCGGAGCCGTGGCAGGAAGCAAAGAAGAGGGTGAGCATAATCTAACTTGTTTTTCTTATCTTTCAGGTTACATCGGGGGCTGATCTACAGCATTATAGAATGCTGTAGATAATCCCCTGATGGCGGTGGCCTTAGCTTATAGGCCTAAAATGGGGTGACAGATTACCTTTAAAGTATTTAAAAATGTTGGACAATATATAGGCATTTAATTTTATAAATGTGCCTGCTGTGTGCTCTTGGTCCATTTGTATAAATAAAGGTAATGAACACAGAATTGACAGGTTCCCCTATGTACCATGGAAATTACTGTCACTTACTGTGGAAAGTCATTGTATCAGTGTATGGATTTTACAATCTAAGGGTATGTGCACACGTTGCGGATTTTACTGAGGTTTTGACGTACCATGTAAACCTATGGAAAACAAAATCCGCAGTGCACATGCTGCGGAAAAAAACGTGCGGAAATGCTGCGTTGTTTATTCCGCAGCATGTTCATTCTTTGTGCGGATTCCGCAGGGGTTTACACCTGCTCCATAATAGGAATCCGCAGGTGTAAAACTGCAGGTGGAATCTGCACAAAAAATGCATAAAATCCGCGGTAAATCCGCAGTAAATCCGCTGGTAAAACGCAGTGCTTTTTACCTGCGGATTTCTCAAAACAGGTGTGGAAAAATCTCCAGAGATTCCAACTACGTGTGCACATACCCTTAGAAAGCTTACAAATGATTTAAAGGGAACCTGTCACCCCTTTTTTGCGATATGAGATAAAAATATCATTCAATAGGGCCTGAGCTCTGCTTTACAAGAGTGTCTTTATTATCCCCTGATTCCCCACCTTTGCAGAGAAAATACCGTAGTAATCTCGTCACTTTCTGCTGTCAATCACCCCGGTCCGGTCCCATAGGCTGTGCCTAATCGCTGTCTCTCCCCCCACTCCTAGTCTAAGAGTGCTTTTAGCGCTCGAAACGCGTCCAGCGATTTGATGGTTGTTTCCATCCTTATTTTGTGATCCATATTTTTTGTAAGTAGCTTTCCAATTTTTAAAGATGTTTGAATAAAATTTCTGATGATTTTACTCCTGGAGCTGGATTTTTTTCTTTTCTCTTGCTCAAAGCATACAATACATCATTGTGCATGCGCCGGTTCTTTACTGTAACCTCTGTGCCCCGGAAGTCTCGGTATGCAAATTTGCATATCGAGACTTCCGGGGCACAGAGGTTACAGTGAAAAACCGGCGCATGCACAATGATGTGTTGTATACTTTGCCCACATACTGCGCAGGCATGAGATGACACTTTAATGCGCAGGCGCTAAATACAACGCCAACGCCGGGACAAAAATTCGTAGTGAAAGCCGGAGGTGGGGAGAATCGGCGATTAAGCCCCGCCTATCGGACTGGACTGGGGTGATTGACAGCAGAAAAGGGCGAGATTACTACGGTATTTTCTCTGCAAAGGTGGGGAATCAGGGGATAATAAAGGCACTCTTGTAAAGCAGAGCTCAGGCCCTATTGAACGATATTTTTATCTCATCATAAAAATGGGGTGACAGGTTCCCTTTAATAGAATCCATCAATTCAAAGTCCATAGACATACTTTGAGAAAGTCACCCATGTCTCAAGAACTCCCTGGTATTCACCCTGTCACCACTATACTGGGATCTGTCCAGTGTGGCGAAATGAGGGAAAATAGGGAAATTTGCAAAGTAGCAAAAATTGGAACCAAAACAGAAGTCAACATTTAGCTGGATTTCAGGGTTGACTATTTTTTATCTAATCTGGACTGCTTTTAAAAAAATCGTGGTCAGAAAAAATTATTTTACAAACACATTGTAAAACCATAATAAATCCTTATGGTTAAAAGTGATTCATGACTACAGACCTTAATTCTGATATGAGGACATTATCTGCATTCACTGTGAAATGTAAAATGATAATAATTACAACCAAAATAAACTGTATACATTTTTTCAGCTTTAAAAAAAAATCACTGAATTTTTTTTTTTATGGACGGGGCGAAAAATTGCCCTATTTTTACTGACTGTTCTGGAATGTTTAGACAGTTGGCAACCCTTTTGATTTTCGATCCTGATGGTTAGACAATAAGGAGAAGTACATAACTGCCTCAGGTACTCCAAGGGGCAATTCCAGAAGCCAGTTCAAATAACAGAGGTAAATCAAATATAAAGGGCACCAGAGCAGAATAACTGGCAAAGGAGTTTTTGGTCTCTAAATATGACTAGTGGTGTCTCAATTTGATTAGCGGACCACTAACTGGACCTAGCAGGTAGGCCTGTGACTAACATTCTTTGTTTTTCTCACATTTCTAGTTGTGTGACGCACATGCAGCTAAGCCAGAGGAAAGTGTCCTCCCTCCACTAAAGTGCTGCTAGTGTGTGCCGCCCAGCCTTAAAGGTAAAGGGTGACAACATTCAAAAGCAGAGTAGAATGACACATGAGCATGGACAAGTGATATTATTAGACATAGCAAAAGCCTATGAGCAGCACATAAAGTCTCTAAGATCCCATACTACAGTACCATAGACACTGTGTGCTGTTGCATAGGTTGAACTGAGTAACTTGAATTTATCCATATAAAATGTAAGGTAAGCAGATGTAAAGAATTGATCCATATTGGTCTGTGGGCACAATTTTAGGAACTGATACTGGTACAGCAGACTGCATGAAGTCTACCACAATATGATTAATTTTTGACACAATAGAGTTGGTGTAAATTGATTCTCATGTTTCATCCTATCGCACACGACAGTGATCTGTGGCCGCTACACTATAAGGGTAATACAACCCTGTACTATCCACGAATCTTCTTTTGATTAGCTGGCTTTGGTGCAACGTCACATGGACGTCATGCATCAATGATGACTTTGTCTCAAGCCGCCTAATCAAAAAAATAGCCATGGATGCCGACAGGAAGGGGGTAGTATTCCTACTACCATGTAGCAGCCACAGACTATTGTCGTGACTACGGTATTTGAATTGCATGGCATGTGCGAATAAATTCGCACTAACTCTGAACAATCGCATTTCTTTGTTTACAAATTAAAATTTTCAATATTAAAGCGGACTAATAAATAAGGGGATTACATCATAGTTATACAGTAATTTACTTTCTTACTATTCAGCTTATCTATTGAGAGTAATGATTTGAGAAGGAGCCAATGCATGTCCCAGTGGAATTTATGATATTAGTTTTTTTTATTCAAAGTGCTGAATCACATCCAAGTTAAATAAGGAACTGAAACATGTTGAACAGAAAATTGCTGAGATTTCACTTTCTGTGCGATAGAAGATACAATTTAATTCAAAGTGTGGTTAGTATCGCGGACCCTAAGGATATACAGTTTAATGTTTATTACACTGCAAAAATAGTATCATTACATTCTGTAAGGTAATCTGAACTGCTGACATTGGAGTAAAATAATAACTGGAAAACGAGACGTTCAGTTTGATGGATTATTATTTTAATTCCATCTGGTAAAATTGCGAATATAAATTATAAGTAAAAGAAAAGGTAAATCAATAACTTAAAGATGATAAATTAATTTCATCATGCAGCAGCACCATGACAGAAAACAGGTAAGTACTATGGGCTATGGCAAGTTACTTTTAGTTGTGACTGTATATTTCCATGCAATATATAGGACAACAGGGAGACAAGTAGAGACTCAAAGCTTCTGGAATCCAATGCCAAATCTGTAGCAAATTCCACCAAACTGTCATATAACATGTAAAGTATTGATATATTCTTATGTAACAAAGAGGTAGATGTGTTTCTGTGCCCCATAAAGTACTAGGGTGTGTCGGATTCCCCTTTCCCGACACCATAGTTGTACATTAGTGATGAGCGAGCATGCTCATTATAGCGTTATACGAGCATGCTCAGGTGTTATCCGATTATCGCAGGGGCTCGAATAATATGTTCGAGTTTCCGCAGCTGCATGATTTGCGGCTGTTAGACAGTAGCAACACATGCGGGGATTGCCTGTTTGATAGGGACACAGGGACTTGAACATATTATTAGTTTTTTACATGAAACGGCTGTACTACTTTAAAAAAAATCAATTGTCAAGGTTTCTTTCTTTCTTCATCACAAATTAAAATCTGAACACATTGTAAAACACATTGAATGTATCCTGGAAGAACATATGTGTTGTACAATCAGAGGAAGGCCAGTATATTGTGGTGATGTTTAACTCCCCCAAATCTATATTGCAGTAAAAAGAATATATCCAAAGTAATCAAATGTAGTCTCTAAATAATGATGTGTGACCGCACTTATATAAGTTGTTATCCGAGCATGCTTGGGTGCTAAATGAGTGTCTTCGGCATACTCAAATAATATGTCCAAGTCCACGCGTTTGCATGTCTCGCAGCTGTTTGACAGCTGCAACACATGCATGGATTGCTTGTTTGCTAGGCAATCCCTGCATGTGTTGCGGCTGTCGAATATGCTGCTATGGGGACTCAAAGATATTATTCGGGCACGCCGAAGACACTCGGTTAGCACACATCTATGCTTGGATAACATCTTATCCGAGCACGTTTTAGTAATAATGTATTGAAAGGAGTTGAGTTTTGGCAGAAGATTGTGGGACAACAAGGAACATTGATGAAATTGGTTCTAACATTTAATAGCCTTATAAAAGAGGTGGCGAACCTATGGCACGCGTACCAGAGAAGGCACTCAGAGCCCTCCCGGTGGGCATGCATACCATCATCTCAAAACTAGCATCGCCATCACTCTCCTCAGCCCACTCGCCATCTCCCTCATCACTAGCATCATGGCCACTCTCCTCTGCATGCGCACCTTCCCATCATGCTGCACACCATCCCATCAGGCCGCGTGTTATCCCATCAGTCTGTGCACGTGATGAGTAGGGATGGCGCGTGGGCTGAGGAGAGTGGCAGCGCTATTGCTGAGTTGATGGCATGCGAGCCCACAGGTGGGATTGTGATATATGAAGAGACCAGATCAGCATTGAAACGGGCAAAGATGAGTAATAATTTTTTTTATGTGAGGTCATTATGCAGTATGGAGCATAATGTGTGGCCATTATACAATGTGAAGCATCATGTGGGGGCATTATACAGAATGGAGCATCATGTGTGGCCATTATACAATATGGAGCATCATTTGGGGTCATTATACAGTATGGAGCATCATGTGGGGCCATTATACAGTATGGAGCATCATGTGGGGTCATTAAACAGTATGCAGCATCATGTGGGGCCATTATACAGTATGGAGCACTATGTGGGGCCATTATACAGTATGGAGCACTATGTTAGGCCATTATACAATATGGAGCACTATATGCGGCCATTATACAGTGTGAAGCATCATGTTGGGCCACTGTACATCATGGAGCATTATGTGGTCACATTATACAGTATGGAGAACTATGTGGCGCCATTACACAGTATGGAGCACTTTGTGGGGCCGTTATACAGTATGGGGCATCATATGGGGCCATTATACAATTTGGAGCACCATGTGAGGCCATTAATCAAGTATGGAGCACCATGTGGGGACTTTATATAGTATGGAGCACCATGTGGAGCCTTTATATAGTATGAAGCACTATGCGGGCACATTATACAGTTTGGAGTGCTATGTGGAGACATTATACAGTATCCTTTATATATTTCAATTATACCATTGGGCTATATGCTTTTAACTGCTCTTACATAACATACCGTATTATACTGTATTATTCCACTATAATTCCAAAAGTTAATCGTTTTACTTGATAAGGAAAAACTTCCTCAATTGTAGACATTTTTTCATCATGATAAAGGGCTACTATTGCAAAAAAGTTGTAAAAACAAACAACTTTTCAATTTTACTTTTGTTTCAAAGTACTTTCCATTCTCAAGAACAGACCTCCACTGCAATTGGTGGCTAGTACCTTAGGCTTCGAGTGCAGAGCTTGCAAGCTCTTTGCTATAGACTGTATAGCGCGCTAATGTACAAGTTGTTTTTCTAATCTAAAACCTCAGTATTCAGATTACCGGTAAATTGCCGTGTTGGCACTTTGAGATAAATAAGTGGGTTTTGGATCGCAGTTTGGACATTCGGTCTCTAAAAGGTTCACCATCACTACCATATAATCACCAGTGTATAGGAGACAATATATAATGGATGGCCCAGTCTAACATTTATTTTTTATATATATAACTAACAATTTGTGACCAGTACAAAGATGGCTAATGCAATTAGAATATTTGGATGTACAGATCTCAGAACCCATGTATATTATGTCAATTTACCATTGATTCCCAATTACCGATAGCCAAGTTTTACGTATGGCTAATTAGACATAGATATTCCTTGTACTGCCTATTATTAGTCGAGCTGAACCAAATTAACAGTGGAACACATCTTAAATAATAGGACAGCATGATATTGCTGAAGAACAGGGGTGCGGAACCTTTTTCCAGTCAGGGGCCATTTGGAAATTTCTACCATCATCAGGGGGCCACATAAAAATGATCTCCAGCATATAGCTGGAGGTCACAGAAATCACAGGGGGCATTTAACTGGACAGCACAGAAATCACAGAGGGGCACAAAGATCAAAGGAGGGCACATAGCTGGGGGCACAGAGATCACGAAGGGGCATATAGCTGGAGGGCACATAGCTGGAGGGGACAGAGATCACAGGGGGCACAGATCACATGGGAGCACAAATATTTCAGGGGGGCAGAGGGATCACAGGGGGGCACATAGATCACAGGGGGCACAAAGCTGGGAGCCACAGAGATCACAGGGATGCACATAGCTAGGGGCAACAGAGATCACAGGGGACACATAGATGGGGGCACAGAGATCACAGGGGGTACATAGTTGGGGGCACAGAGATCACAAGGGGGCATAAAGCTGGAGGGCACAGAAATCACAGGGGGAACAGAGATCACAAGGGGGTACATAGCAGGGGGCACAGATCACAGAGGGCATATAGCTGGAGGGGCAGAGAGATCACAGGGGGAACAGAGATCACAGGGGGCATATAGCTGGAGGGCACAGAAATCAAAGGGGGCAAATAGCTGCAGGGCAGAGAGATCACAGGGGGGCCCATAGCTGGGGGGCATAGAGATCACAGGGGGCATATAGCTGGAGGGCACAGAAATCACACCAGGCATATAGCTGCGAGGGGGGGCAGAGAGATCACAGGGGGAACAGAGATCACTGGGGGGCACAGAAATCACAGGGGGCACATAGCTTGGGTGACAGGGATCACAGGAGGGGCACATAGATGACATGGGGGCACATTGCTGGGAGGTACAGAGATCACAGGAGAGGCACAGAGATGACATGGGTCCACATAGCTGGGAGGCATAGAGATCACAGGGGGCTTATAGTTGGTGGAGCAAAGAGATCATATTGAGGCACATAGCAAGGGGGCACAGGGATCACAGTAGGGGCACAGAGATGACATGGGTCCACATAGCTGGGAGGCACAGAGGTCACAGGGGGCTTATAGTTGGGGGAGCAAAGAGATCATATTGGGGCACATAGCGGGGGGCACAGAGATCACAGGGGTCACATAGTTGACGGGCACAGGGATCACAGGAGGGGCACAAAGATGACATGGGACAAATAGCTGTGAGGCACAGAGATCACAGGGGACTTATAGTTGGAGCAAAGAGATCATATTGGGGCATATAGCAGGGGGCACAGAGATCACAGTGGGCACATAGCTGAGGGACACAGATCCCCTGGAGACACAGAGAGCTGCCAGCACAGAGATCACCCTGGACTCTCTGGCAGCAGCTCCTCTTCCTGGACAGGAGGACGAGAGAGCATTCGGCACTAACCCCACCCACCCTGATGCTAACCACGCCCACCCCATCACTAACCCCACTCACTCCAATGGCATCATTCATGTGCAGGGCAGGCAGCTTTCTGTGATGAATGCTGCATGCCATGCACTTGGAGTTAAAGGGCCAGCAGCTGGCAGGATGCGGCTGCCGCCCAGGCATTGTGGACTCTGGGGACCTTCCCATGGGCCGCATGAAAAGCCACCCCTGGTTCTCCACTCCCGCTGTAGAAGGTTATAATGCAGAAAGGATCTTTTGCTAATCTGGTGCTTTTCACAGGCATAATGTACTCCTAGAAGAACAAAAAACTAAAGAAAGCATGTAGCATAATTCAAGGTTTATCATCACTGCTGTTAAGAAAGGCATAGGCATGAACTATGGGTTTTACTTAGTATTGATCTGAGCCAGCAGTGTCTGTTGAGGAAGCTAAGGCAAGGTCTCAGTCACCTGTGAGGGAGGTAGGAGCATGCAAAACTAGTGGGCTACACCAAGAGCGCAACAACTGTAAGAGGGTTGACTAAAGTCATGAAATATGTTATTCATATTTAATGTTTATTTATGTCTATTGTATGGTTTCTAATATTTATAGGGAGAGCGTAGTACCCTAGTTGACCCACTAGATGGAGGTGAAGTGATACTGAGCTTGTAAATAGTTAAGTGGGAGGAGCTAATGGCCGTTAACCTGGGAAACATCTGGAATTTGAATGAATTGGGCGGGAGTGCCCTGGCAGGGCAGTTAGCTCCATAATGTTGAAGATAAGAGCCAAGTCATACAGTATTCTGGGTCAGGGCCTCATCAGGGAGCAACACCAGGAGAAGTGCTGATTGTGCAGAATAAGTGCATCTGCAGTTGCCAGAAGAAGATTAAGCAGTATGGGCAGGTCACTCAGAATGTGGCGGCTTCTAATGTGGGTGGATGTACTCGAGACCGGGGCAAAACGGATTAGAGGTTCTGCTACTGAAGCAGGACTGAGCAGAGATGATGCTGAGAGACCGGAGAACCATGTCCATCCCGTAAGCGTGCTTAGTGACAGAGAAGGAAAGACAGGGACAGAGGAGAAATTTACTAATGTCCACCCTGATGCTGATGATGGAAAGAATATGTATGCACTGTGTACCAGAAGCAGTAAAGTTAATAGATCAAGCGTTGAACTGGATTGTGACTCTGCTTATTCTTCATCGTCTGAGGAGTACGTGCAATGCAGAAAGCCCTAAGAGGGAGCTAGAGAACGTGACAGGTAACAAAACAGAGACCTGTGATTTGTATGTGATGGGAGGTCAGGATGTGCAAGAGACTTTTACCTCAGCCATGACTACCACCCTGTCCCTCCCTCACACTAGCACCGTAATTAGCTTATCTTGTCAAAATTCAGGTCCTACTGAAGGAAAGGCAGCAATGAGCACTTTAAAGGTGCAATTTTATAAAAGGAAATATCCCCTATAAGGCTATGTACTTTGTTTTCACTGTCAGATTGGCTACCATACTCTCTTGAATCCCTCCATGCACATGGATATAATTGTACGTCCTGTGCTTTGGTGGGCACATAAAGAGGGTGCTAGGTAGCTTAGTTTTCCCCACAATAACCTGCCTCATTAACCCCTTTCTGACCTCGGACGGGATAGTACGTCCGAGGTCAGATCCCCTGCTTTGATGTGGGCTCCGGCGGTGAGCCCACATCAAAGCCGCGACATGTCAGCTGTTTTGTACAGCTGACATGTGCGCGCAATAGCGGCGAGTGGAATCGTGATCCACCCACCGCTATTAACTAGTTAAATGCCACTGTCAAACGCTGACAGCGGCATTTAACTACCGCTTCCATCCGGAAATGCGCGCATCGCCGACCCCCGTCACATGAACGGGGGTCAGCGATGCGTCGGCATAGTAACCAGAGGTCATATAGCAAATACATCAATGGCTGCACTCAAAATTTACTGTGCTAAAGCAAGGAAATGTGTGATACATGAAATGTGAATAGCATAATGGCTTGTGAAATTTATGAAAAAACACATGAGATTCTTAGCACAAGATTTGGCCAAAAGTTGTGAGCCCATCCACCAAACGTCAAGGTAATCTCAGAACGGATGGGTACCTGAGCTGACTGCCTAGTGTATGCATCGGCATAGTAACCAGAGGTCTCCTTGAGACCTCTATGGTTGCTGATGCCGGCTTGCTGTGAGCGCCACCCTGTGGTCGGCGTTCATAGCAAGCCTGTAATTCAGCTACATAGGAGTGATCTGATGATCGCTGCTATGTAGGGAGGCTATTGAAGCATGGCAAAAATAAAAAAAAATGTTTAAAAAAATATGAAATAATTAAAAAAAAAGAAAAGTTTAAATCATCCCCCTTTCGCCCCATTCAAAATAAAACAATAAAAGTGAAATCAAATATACACATATTTGGTATCGCTGCGTTCAGAATCGCCCAATCTATCAATAAAAAAAAAGAATTATCCTGATCCCTAATGGCATAGCGAGAAAAAAATTTGAAACGCCAGAATTATGTTTTTTGGTCACCGCAACATTGCATTAAAATGCAATAACGGGCGATCAAAAGATCGTATCTGCACCAAAATGATATCACTAAAATTTCAGCTTGGCGCACAAAAAATAAGCCCTCATTCGACCCCATATCACGAAAAATGGAGATGCTACGGATATCGGAAAATGGCGCAATTTGTTTTTTTAGCAAAGTTTGGAATTTTTTTTCACCACTTAGATAAAAAATAATCTAGACATGTTTGGTGTCTATGAACTCACAATGACCTGGAGAATCATAATGGAAGGTCACTTTTAGCATTTAGTGAAACTAGCAAAAAAAGCCCCCCCAAAAAACACGCATAGGATTGCACTTTTTTTGCAATTTAACGACACTTGGAATTTTTTTTCCCATTTTCTAGTACATGACATGGTAAAACCAATGATGTAGTTTAAAAGTACAACTTGTCCCGCAAAAAAATAAGCCCTCACATGGCCTTATTGACAGAAAAATTTAAAAGTTATGGCTCTGGGAAGGAGGAGAGCAAAACACAAACACGGAAAAATTGAAAATCCCAAGGTCATGAAGGGGTTAACAACCGCAGTGAGAGTTGAGCTCTGTCTGCACCTGTTAACCATTTAGATGCTGCTGTCAATCTCTGACAGTGGCATTTAATTGATGACATAGCCAATTCACAGGTGCCTGGTTCCCATTGACCCTTGTGATGCGATTGCAGAATGCTGATGAGCTACTATGACAGGTGGGGGCTTGCTGAATGCCCATGTCACTGTCATCTTGGTCTTCCTCTAAAGCTTAGCTATATGTTCAGTTCCAAAGGAAATCAGAATTTACATTATATGCTACAATACAATTGTAGTATATTGATGTCTGGACCATACATGACAAGCTCTTTTTTTTTAGTTTTTGTGTCACCCCTATTTCCTCATAGATTGTAAGAGTACATGCAGGGCCCTCACTCCTCTTGGAATGTGTTAAACTATGTCTCACTCTGTAATGTGTTATCTTGCTTGTACAATTGCCCTCTGAATTGTACAAACCTGCGGAATATGGCATTATAGAAATAAAAATTATTATACTAATTATTGTATACTACAAAGAATCATGTAGTCGTAGGTCCAAGTCTTTTAAGGGACCTAAGAAATAAAGTAATAAAAAAATTCTTAAAAATTTTAAAAAATAGAAATAAAAAATTTGAATCACCACTCTTTTTCACCATTAAAAATGTAAAAAATTAACATGTTTGGTATTGCTGGTCCGTAAAAGTCAGATTTATCAAAATATGAAATTAATTAACCTTATTGATAAACGCCAAAAAGAGGAATAAAAATCAAAATGCCAGAGTTGCCTTTTTTTCCTCACGACTAGGGATGAGTGAACGTGCCTGGTGATACTTGGATATCACTCATATATCTGGGTGCTCGGATGTGCTTAGCACTAGCTAACCATTCGCTAAAAAGTCGTAAATGACAGAACAATTCCAAGGGGTACATTTTAAATACTGAAAAAATAGAGTCAAGAAAGGTCTGTTTAAATATAATACAAAAATCCATTTTATTAAACTATCATGTACTAGCATTCAGTAACAAGAATCAATAAAACATGATTACATAAAGAACAAAAGATAAATCATAAAGGACTCAGGTGAGAGGGCTAAGGTCAATACCAAATCATGTTCCTTAAAAGTATAATATTTGTATCCAAAGTTACAGATGTGGACAGATTCATTAAAGGGTCCAGAGGAATTGCTATATCATGACAAGTGTCAAACTGGATATGCCTATAAATATATGGTGGAAAATGACAATCTGAACAGGCAAAATGACAACTGAACAACCTAAGATGTAAAGTATTGATTCTTACCCATATGGATCTGAAGTAAGACGCCAGCCAGACAGCCCCAGACAGTCATTTGACTGCACATGTGCAATTTGCATACTTCCGGCCCTATTCTGACTAAATGTGCACGGCCTTGCTCAATGCAAGTATTTTGAGCAAGGCATCGCACGTCTAGCTGGCACGTGACCACATGTATGTGAATAGCATGCTTGCAGTTACATGACCTCCTGCTCTTACCGCTGGCACCAGAGAATTCTGACAACATGCAGTACACGCGCAGTGAGGATTCAGAAATCTGCTGTCACATAGAGTAACTGCAAACTATCATCATAAACCTGGAAAACCCCTTAAAAACTACTAACATAAGTACAAAAGTGTCAGATGGCACTATACTTTATAAATACGGCTAATTATGTCATCTTACAAGTTATGGATTGTTACAAGTGTACATGATCAGGACCAGTAACAGCACATTAATACATCACCAGAACCATTATCAGTACAGAAATACATAACCAGAACCACCAGCAGTACAGAAATTCATAACCAAAATCACAAAATCACCATCAGTACAGAAATACATAACCAGAACCACCATTAGTACAGAAATACAGCGCCAAAGCCATCAACAGTACATGAAAACTTAATAATAATAATAATAATAATTTTTATTTATATAGCGCCAACATATTCAGCAGCGCTTTACAACCTATAGAGGGGACTTGTACAGACAATAGACATTACAGCATAACAGAAATCACAGTTCAAAACAGATACCAGTAGGAATGAGGGCCCTGCTCGCAAGCTTACAAACTATGAGGAAAAGGGGAGACACAAGAGGTGGATGGTAACAATTGCTTTAGTTATTTGGACCAGCCATAGTGTAAGGCTCTGGTGTTCATGTAAAGCTGCATGAACCAGTTAACTGCCTAAGTATGTAACAGTACAGACACAGAGGGCTATTAACAGCTTAAAGTGTATGAGAACATGATGAGAGGAACCTGATTATGGGTTTTTTTTAATTTTATTTTTATGATAGGCCACACAGGGATAGTTAGGTTAATGCGTTGAGGCGGTAGGCCAATCTGAACAAATGAGTTTTTAGGGCACGCTTAAAACTGTGGGGATTGGAGATTAATCGTATTAACCTAGGTAGTGCATTCCAAAGAATCGGCGCAGAACGTGTAAAGTCTTGGAGAGTGGGAGGTTCTGATTATTGAGGATGCTAACCTGAGGTCATTAGCGGAGTGGAGGGCACGGGTAGGGTGGTAGGCTGAGACCAGAGAGGAGATGTAGGGTGGTGCTGAGCCATGGAGTGCTTTGTGGATGAGGGTAATAGTTTTGTACTGGATTCTGGAGTGGATGGGTAGCCAGTGTAATGACTGGCACAGGGTAGAGGCATTGGTGTAACGGTTGGTGAGGAATATGATCCTGGCTGCAGCATTCAGGACAGATTGGAGCGGGGAGAGTTTGGTAAGAGGGAGGCCGATTAGTAGAGAGTTACAATAGTCCAGACGGGAATGAATAAGTGAAACAGTGAGAGTTTTTATGCAGAGTCGAAAGTAAGAAAAGGGCTAATTCTAGAAATGTTTTTGAGATGCAGATAAGAAGAGCGAGCCAGTGATCAGATGTGGGGGGTGAATGAAAGCTCTGAATCAAGTATGACCCCCAGACAGTGGGCATGTTGCTTTTGAGTAATGGTGGAACCGCACACGGGGATGGCAATGTCAGGCAAGGGTAGGTTAGTAGAGGGAGAGAACACGAGGAGATCAGTTTTTGACAGGTTCAGTTTCAGATAAAGGGAGGACATGATGTTAGAGACAGCGGTAAGACAATCACTGGTGTTTTCTAAAAAGGTCGGCATGATAACAGGAGCAGAAGTGTATAATTGGGTGTCGTCAGCATAGAGATGGTACTGGAAACCAAATCTACTGATTGTTTGTCCAATAGGTGCGGTATACAAAGAGAAGAGGAGGGGGCCTAGCACTGATCCTTGAGGAATTCCAACAGTAAGGGGAAGGTGAGAGGAGGAGGAACCAGCAAAACATACAGTGAAGAATCGGTCAGAGAGATAGGAGGAGAACCAGGAGAGAACGGTGTCCTTGAGGCCGATGGAGCAGAGCGTAGTGAGGAGGAGCTGATGATCCACAGTATTGAATGCTGCAGAGAGATCCAAGAGAATTAGCATGGAGTAGTGACCATTAGATTTAGCTGTTATTTGGTCATTAGAGACTTTAGTGAGGGCAGTTTCAGTAGAGTGTAAAGAGCGGAAACCAGATTGAAGAGGGTCGAGAAGAGAGTTATCTGAGAGATAGCGGGTAAGACGGGAGTGGACCAGGCGTTCGAGGAGTTTAGAGATGAAGGGAAGATTAGAGACAGGTCTATAATTAGCGGCACAATTTTGGTCGAGGGAGGGTTTTTTAAGTAATGGATGTATGATGGCATGCTTAAATGAGGAGGGAAAAATACCGGAAGTGAGGGAAAGGTTGAATATTTTTGTTAGGTGAGAGGTGACAGCCGGGGAAAGGGACTGGAGGAGATGTGACGGAATGGGGTCACTGGTGCAAGTGGTCGGGCGAAAAGATGCAATTAGCCTGCTTACTTCTTCTTCTGTAACTGGTTCAAAGTCAGAGAGTGAACTAGATGCAGTGGGGGAGGGAGGACAGTGCATGGTATGAAGAGATTGGGAGATGATTTCCTGTCAAATGTGGTCAATTATTTCTTTGAGGTAATTGGCCAGATTGTCAGCGCGGAGATCTGTGGTTGGGGCCTGCTCTTTTGGGTTGAGTATGGACTGGAAAGTGTCAAAGAGACGTTTAGGGTCATTTGACAGTGAGGTGATGAGGGTGTTGAAATAGATTTGTTTGGAGAGGTGAAGGGCAGAGTTGTATGTTTTTAGCATGAACTTATAATGGATGAAATCTTCGGGTAGATTAGATTTTCTCCACAGACGTTCGGCGCACCTGGAGCACTGCTGCAGGAAATGTGTTTGCAGCGTGTGCCACGGTTGTTGCCATCAGTGCCGAGTTGTTCTATGTATAGGAGGTGCAGCTTCATCCAGGGCAGTTTGCAGGGTTTCATTGTACTGCTTCAGAGCAGAATCAGGACATGAGATGGAGACGATTGGGGCCAATGAGGACTGCAAGTTCTTCATAAGTTTCTGGGTGTTAATGGCCTGTATGTTTCTATAAGTGTGGAAAGTGGGGGTGACCTGAGCGGGATGGCAGTTCTTGATAGAGAATGTAAGAAGGTTGTGGTCAGAGAGCGGGAGAGGGGAGTTTGTGAAATCATCCACTGAGCAAAGCCGGGAAAAGACCAAGTCAAGGGAGTTTCCATCTTCATGCGTTGGAGAGTTAGTATGCTGCGAGAGGCCGAAAGAGGAGGTTAGAGATAAAAGGTGAGAAGCAGATGGGGAGAGGGGAGAAGCAATGGGAATGTTAAAATCACCCATGATAAGGGTGGGGGTGTCACAGGAGAGAAAGTGTGGAAGCCAGGTGGCAAAGTGATCCAGGAACTGATGAGAGGGGCCGGGAGGACGATACACCACCGCAACTCGCATGGAGAAGGGGACATAGAGTCTGACAGCATGGACCTCAAAGGAAGGGAATACAAGTGAGAGTACTTGGGGGATACCTTGGAAGGTACACTTGGGTGAAAGGAGCAGACCAACGCCTCCACCTGCTCTGTTGTCTGATCTTGGGGTATGAGAAAAGTGTAGTCCACCATATGAAAGAGCAGCAGCAGCGGTGGTGTCTGACTGCTGGATCCAGGTTTTAGTAAGAGCCAGGAGATTAAGAGAATTAGAAAGGAAGAAGTCATGGATGAAGGAGAGTTTATTACACACAGAGCGAGAATTCCAAAGGGCACAATTCAAAGAGACAGAAGGCATGCATGGAATATTAATGAGGTTAGAGGGGTTTCTGGGTGTAGCAATTGGGAGGTTTGACTGGCTATAACATGGGGGGCTGGGGTTGGGAGAGATGTCTCCAGCGACTAGGTGAAGGAGGATAGAAAGATTGAGCAGATGGTTAAGTGATTTGTGAGAGCGTCTCTTGTGTTGGATGGTGGGACTGAATGGATCTGTGCTGTTAAGCAATGTGAAAAGAGCATGAGTGGTATACATAGGAGAGTAGTGTTGAGCGATACCGTCCGATACTTGAAAGTATCGGTATCGGAAAGTATCGGCCGATACCGGCAAAGTATCGGATCTAATCCGACACCGATACCCGATACCCATACAAGTCAATGGGACACCAAGTATCGGACGGTATCCTCTATGGTTCCCAGGGTCTGAAGGAGAGGAAACTCTCCTTCAGGCCCTGGGATCCATATCAATGTGTAAAATAAAGAATTAAAATAAAAAATAGGGATATACTCACCCTCCGACGCAGCCTGGACTTTACCGCCGTAACCGGGAGCCGTTGTACCTAAGAATGCACGCTTGAAGGGCCTTAGATGAGGTCACTGCGCTCTGATTGGTCCGTAGCGGTCACGTGACCGCTACGCGACCAATCACAAAGCAGTGACATCACCTAAGGTCTTTCAAGCGCTTGAAATACCTTAGAAGACGTCCGCAGCTTCTGATTGGTCGCGTAGCGGTCGCGTGACCACTACGCGAACAATCACAAAGCAGTGACGTCTTCTAAGGTATTTCAAGCGCTTGAAAGACCTTAGGTGACGTCACTGCTTTGTGATTGGTCGCGTAGCGGTCACGCGACCGCTACGGACCAATCAGAGCGCAGTGACCTCATCTAAGGCCCTTCAAGCGCGCATTCTTAGGTACAACGGCTCCCGGTTACGGCGGTAAAGTCCAGGAGCCGCCAGAGAGGTGAGTATATCCCTATTTTTTATTTTAATTCTTTATTTTACACACTGATATTAATCCCGATACCGATTCCCGATACCACAAAAGTATCGGATCTCGGTATCGGAATTCCGATACCCGCAAGTATCGTCCGATACCCGATACTTGCGGTATCGGAATGCTCAACACTATAGGAGAGGCAAGAACAGAGGGGCCGATATGGATAGAGTGGAAAGAGTTAATGCAAGGGCGGTGAATGTGAGTGAATGCAGCAGCCAGGATATAGATTATACAAATTATACAAATACTTATATACTTGAGTATATCACCAGAACCATTATCAGTACATCCCCAAGCTTAGCACAGTGATCAATAATAATGTCAGTCAGTATTTGAACAAAAAAGATCTTCCTTTTATTTGTGCATCCAGACAAAAATGGTTATGAACGTTTTCGGTCCGTCACAGGACCTTCATTAGAACATTCTTTAACATGAACTGGGTGTGAATGGGTGCTCTGTAAGCAGTCATGAGCGTCCAAATTATAGGGACCTGCTGCAGCGGTATGTGCTGTAGACCAGCTGGGCATCATAAGCCAAGGACAGCGCAAAAGGCAAAGGCAAAACTATTGCAAAAAGAACCGCGCTGTATCCCAGTGTGCGAGTGCACCGTGCAGCAGGGAGGAATGCTCTGGGATTCAGAAAAAGGTCAAATCCCACTCCAAGGCTTGGGGAGGTGGTGGGTGGGGCAGCAAAATATAGCCATTTGGGAGTCACCAGAAGCCACGTCATGAGGCAGCCTGATGGTGTCATGCTCCCAGCTGCCCCTAACAAAGCCACCGTGTGTGGCGACATGCGTTGGGCTTTGCAGCCCCAAGGACCCAATTTAGATCTTTGGCAACAGTTACGTTTTGTGCCTTTCACCCTACCGTGGTTCCTTTGTCGTCATGGAAATACCTTTTCCATCTATCTACACTATGGTTGGTTGTGTTCAATAGGTAATACTTGCAGCATTTGTATTTGTACTTGGTCTGTATTGATTTTTTTGCAAGGATAGGAGTAATTTGCACTTCATCCTCAGCGGTGTTACATGGTGTAGCATAGCGACTGGTCATGTGAATGATGGATGGTATGTATCGCAGAGGTGGGTGGCCCTGTGATGGAAGCCTGGGTATGTTTTGCTCAAGCAGATCTACTGCTGAGGGGTTTGTTTACATTGGGAAGGCTTCCAGGTGGTTTGAGAGATGGGTGGGTTCAGTCACCTACAAACCCAGCCAAAGAGGCGTGTCTGAACACGTAAGATGGTTTTGTGTGAAAGGACCTGTGGTGATGTCACGCTCACCTGACTAGCCATGTGACAGGTACCTGGGTGTGGTTACACCTATGTAAAGAGGTGTGTGCAGCACATGGTAAGGGAGTGAGTTTGAGTGAGTGTGTGGGTGTGTGTCATGGTGGACACACTTCCATGTGTCCTGGCAGGATACTGCAGAATGGCCTGTGTGTTGGACGGTTCCAAGTGGGTACGTCTTGGAAGCACACAGAGACCATTCCAGGCTGGAGAGCCTGCGTGCTGGACATAGCACGGATGGTTGGTGTTGGAGACTCCTGCGAGTGGAGTCGTCCTGGAAGCACCTGGAGACCGTAGACCTGGACGGTCTGTGTTGAGGACCTGGGACTGACCTTAAGTCAGTGTAAGGAGTGGAACTTGTGAGAGGTAACCCCGGACAACGGGATTATAATATACAGCAGAGAAGCCTATCTGCTACGTGAACTGTCTAATGTTTCATGGCTGTAATGAAATGGACTGTGCCCTGTCTGGTTTATGCGGAATTTGAATAAACCATATGGACTGATATGTGTGAGATACCGTGCCTGTCTATGATGATTCTGCTGCCAAGCGAGTATCCCCAAGACCCGTAGCAGGTGAAACGCTACAATTGGTGCTCGATGCGGGCAAAACGGTTCCCTAAGAAGCACATGTGTGGTGCTGGCTGAGCCAGAGGAGTCGACAGTCTGACAACCGTGTGATACTGATCGGGATCAGTGAGAAAATGTGTTTGTGCTGTAATGCTGTAACTCGGCGGTGTTACGAAGGTGACAAGCGTCTTGTTGTGGATCGGCGAGTCCATGAAGGTGACAAGCGTCTTGCTGTAACTCGGCGGGGTTACGAAGGTGACAAGTGTCTTGCTGTGGATCGGCGGGTCCACGAAGTCTGCGGTGGAGCCGTACAGAGAATTGTGGAGTGCGGCTGCAGTTGCAGCAAGAGGTTCAGCAGCGGCGGCTTGTGATTGCCAGCAGGAGCTGGTGAAGTGTTTAAAAAAAAAAACAAACATTTTTTTTTCTCTTCTTTCTGTGCAGACACTTAAAGGGCCGGTGTGACCCAAAGAGACGTGTTCTTTTTCTCTGTACTGTGTGAACTGGTACTGTTGGGTGTACCCCAGGAAGGGGTGGTGTCTCTAAAAGGGTGGAGTTCCGCCAAAAGGTGGTTTCCAAGAAAAGGGGTGGAGTTCCGCCAAATGGTGGTTTCCAAGAAAAGGGGTGGAGTTCCGCCAAATGGTGGTTTCCAAGAAAAGGGGTGGAGTTTCGCCAAATGGTGGTTTCCAAGAAAAGGGGTGGAGTTCTGGCAAATGGTGGTTTCCAAAAAAGGGGCGGAGTCCCAAAAGGGGGCGTTAACCCAAGAGCGTAGTTGCCCAAAAGGGGTGGAGTCCCAAAAGGGGGTAGTGACCCTAAAGGGGGCGGAGTCCCAAAAAGGGGCAGTAACATGAATAGGGATGGCGGAAAAAAGAGGCGGTGGTGAATGCATCATTGGATAGTAGGCCGGACTGTAAGTTATCCTCAGAGTTGTGGGAGGAGGGGGTTCCTCTACAGCTGGAGGATGGGAGTCTCATTACTGTTGCAGGGGCATATGTTAAGTCAGTAATGGGTCCCAAAATTGACGTGTCATTACCAGTAGCAACCACTAGGGCAGAGTACGAGGTTGTGCGGATGGAGGCACTGATACAGGGGAAGGATAGTGCTCCCCAAGGTAAAGTCAGGATGGCATGGGTAGCCATAACAGAAATTGTGACCTGTGTGAGGGGCGACTGCAGGTTACAGGATGACCGATTGGGTGGTGGTGACTCCTCACTTAGCTCAGGGCTCAGTGACCTAAGCGGGAGATCCTGTAGCAGAAGAAATGACAAGGGGTCGTCCTTATCAAAGCGTGTGACAGAAATGGTTGACAGACGGTTTGACTGTCAGGGACGACAGAGAAGGGTCTCTGGTCGGGTAATAGAAAGTGCCAAAGCCCCACGGCTTTAGGCAGAGGGGGGTAATATGTAGCATAGCGACTGGTCATGTGAATGATGAATGGTATGTATCGCAGAGGTGGGTGGCCCTGTGATGGAAGCCTGGGTATGTTTTGCTCAAGCAGATCTACTGCTGAGGGGTTTGTTTACATTGGGAAGGCTTCCAGGTGGTTGGAGAGATGGGTGGGTACAGTCACCTACAAACCCAGCCAAAGAGGCGTGTCTGAACACATAAGATGGTTTTGTGTGAAAGGACCTGTGGTGATGTCACGCTCACCTGACTAGCCATGTGACAGGTACCTGGGTGTGGTTACATCTATGTAAAGAGGTGTGTGTAGCACATGGTAAGGGAGAGAGTTTGAGTGAGTGTGTGGGTGTGTGTCATGGTGGACACACTTCCATGTGTCCTGGCAGGATACTGCAGAATGGCCTGTGTGTTGGATGGTTCCAAGTGGGGACAACCTGGAAGCACACAGAGACCATTCCAGGCTGGAGAGCCTGCGTGCTGGACATAGCACGAATGGTTGGTGTTGGAGACTCCTGGGAGTGGAGTCGTCCTGAAAGCACCTGGAGACCATAGACCTGGACGGTCTGTGTTGAGGACCTGGGACTGACCTGAAGTCAGTGTAAGGAGTGGAACTTGTGAGAGGTAACCCCGGACAACGGGATTATAATATACAGCAGAGAAGCCTGTCTGCTACGTGAACTGTCTAATGTTTCATGGCTGTAATGAAATGGACTGGACCCTGTCTGGTTTATGCGGAATTTGAATAAACCATATGGACTGATATGTGTGAGATACCGTGCCTGTCTATGATGATTCTGCTGCCAAGCGAGTATCCCCAAGACCCGTAACGGGTGAAACGCTACAATGGGTACATATTATATTCTATTATTATTGTCTGCATGACTAGCATTATGACGACTAAGGTATTAGAGGCTATGGGATGGTTATTTAACTGAAATTTATCCTATTTTGCCACCAGGGGGAATTGTGTGTATTTGTATTTATATTGAACGGCAGTAGCTTGGTAACTTGATAAGACATAGGGATGTGGTTATTGATGAACTTATAACAAGAGGTATTCTGTTACTTGAGAATAACCTTCCCTACCAGGTGCCAAAACAAATATTCGTTCCATTCAATTACTTGCCTCTGTACAGTACACATCTGCAAGATCTTTTTATGGTATTGTGACACATCATTAATCCATGGGGCTGAATCCATCTTTTGGGGACTCTTTTCAAGTTTTTAAATGTTTTTAAGACAATTTTGGTCTGTTTGCACAGTTGAATAAAGTATTTAATTGTTTACAATTTTGGTGATCTCCATGATAGCGTGTCCTTTTCTTCTTATTCAATTTGTTAGTCTTTTTACACACTTTGGGATTGATCCCTACCATATATCTGACTTTGGTCAATGGTGCCCTTCGTCTCTTTTGTATAAATATTCCTATGCTCCTAGCTGTGCCCATGGAAAATGCCCCACCTGCCACCCTTAGATACACCTCTGTATATATAACGACAACGATAACACTCAGTAGTGGGGGTGAATTTTACAGAGGTCATGAATATGGAGAACTACATGGCAGCTGGTTTATTAGTCCTCTAGTGACAATCTTCTACTGATAAAGCTGTGATTTTATCAAAACTATCATAATTGCTGGAATCAGGGACTCTGCTCATACATTATGCTGCTCTCAGATTAGAAAAATCTTGGTGACAGAATCCCTTTAATTTTACTTAAGGTTGAATGCATACTCATGAATTGCAAATTATCAAAGATAAATGATTGCAACTATAATAATTGCAGTTTAGAAGATCAGATAAAAAAAATGAGAGAAAAGAACAAGAGAATTATATCTTTCTTACAACCTAGAAGTATAGTGTAAAATTGCTTGTCATGATGTAGAAACCATTCATCTATGAATTCTGGAAGGTGTACAGGATGATGGTTCAATTATAGGTAATAAGCTTTAAATTCTTCAGCACCTTGCAGCTTCTATACTGCAGAATAAAAAAGATTTATCAGGTGCAGAAATACAGAGTGGTCAATTTTTTACAATGAATAGCAATATTTCCAATGAATTTCTATCAATTTGCCACACATGGCTATAAAGACATATTTCTGGAAGATTTACTAAAGAAATATGTGTATAAAAGGATCTTTAAAAGAAAAAAAAAGCCAGTTGGTGTCATTTACCAGTGAAGCATTGAACTTTAGAATTTGAATATATTCAAATTATAACCTTCTTTACTTTGAATTTTGCTACATTATGCTAATAACACAGCCATTAGAATCCACTCGACTATATGACAAGTACAATTGAGAGAAATTGCAGATGGGTCAATGTTACTCAATTCAGCTGCAGGCAAAAAGAAATAATAATAAAGATAGGACGTAGAGGTAGATGATCCACCTCAGCCCACTGAGTGCTGCACATACACGATTTATAGCATAATGGCGTTAATCAAACCAAGAGCATGAAAAAGTGAAGGTTTTAATATCAACCACATCTTGCAGTATTGTATGAATCGCAACTGATGACTCAGTCACCTGAAATATTCAGTAATATAACCCATCCCAATAGTGTAAAATCTATGTAAATAAAGTAGTTTAAAAAAAACCACATTTTGGTATGTTTTATCTTCTAATAACTCCTCAGTAGAGATGAGCGGATTGTTTGAATGTCAAATTCACCAGCCTTACTAAATTTTTACAGGTGTCTATACTGGAAAGAAGGGAGTGGGGTGGGGGTAATGGGCAGGACACATCGCTGAAGAGGATAGACCTCCATTCCAGCCTTCATTGCCATCTTGCTCTGCACCATTTTTGAGAGTGGTGGCATTCAGGTCAATGGAACACATTTATGAGGGAATGTTACACCTACTCCTGGGATTGTGGTGTAAGGTGGCATAATGTTTGGCAGCCGGGCCCTTCTAGTCTTCATTCCATATACACTGACAGCTTGGTGCTACATTAATTTGGTCTTGGAAACATTGTTTTACCTGTTTCTCCAAAGAGTTCTAAGAGCTGGTTTCTGGTCTACAGTTTCTCTAGGCTTATTTCCCATTTTGCAAATCTAGGACATAAGTGGGCAGCAAGTGCAAATCCTGCTGCCAGCACATGATCTTGATGATTTGGGTTCCTTGTGCATTCAGCGTGGCAAAACATTCCTCAGAAAACCATTAATAACCTAATTTATAGCAGCCAAGTCTGTAAGTGTGGGGAATTCTGCACATATCACTTAACTTATAAATCTTGTTTCCATTTTATAATCGTTTGGATATCATCAACATGTGTATAGATACTGTAATTTACATAATTCCACAACATTCCTTCTTGCTGTTGCAATTTTATTATTGATGAGTGTATTATGACTTTCTTATATTAAGAAAGATCAATATTAACAGCAGTATAACTTTAATTCTTATCTGATTTATTTTACATCATTCATGAGAAGCAGATAAAAGGTGCTGACACTGCTGAGCTCTGCAACACCCAAACATGTATAAATAATGCATTTTGTTTAATATAAAGTAATACCAACAATACATTAGAGCAATATAAAGAAAACCGAACATGCTTATTTTCTTTTCTTTGGGTGTGATTTTCTGATTTGATGAAAAGGTCAGTTCTAAAAATAATTTTCAACTCACTATCTATCTATCTATCTATCTATCTATCTATCTATCTATCTATCTATCTATCTATCTATCTATCTATCTATCTATCTACAGTATCTATTCTATATCTGTCTGTCTGTCTGTCCGTCCAGACAGCTAGATAGATATAGAATAGATACTATAGATAGATAGATAGATAGATAGATAGATAGATAGATAAATAAATACTGTAGATAGATAGATAGACGGACGGACGTCTATCTATCTATCTATCTATCTATCTATCTATCTATCTAATCTATCTACAGTATCTATTCTATATCTATCTAGCTGTCTGTCTGTCTATTTATCTACAGTATCTATCTATCTATCTATCTCTCTATCTATCCTATATCTATCTATCTATCTATCTATCTATCTATCTATCTATCTATCTATCTATCCCATATCTATCTATGCCAAATTTATCTATCTATCAATGTATCCCAGGGGTGGGATTCAAATTTTTAACAACAGGTCCTCTAAGTCGCGGCGGCCGGAATTTTGGCCACGCCCATTTTCAATAACCCCGCCCATACTAATAAGCCACGCCCAGTGGCACGATTCATATTTTTGGAAGCATGCGAGCAGGTCTGAGAGTGCTGGAGCGCATACCTGCGCTCCTGTTACAGAGCCCGCCCCGACCGCAGGTGTCCTAAACGGGACTCAGAGAGGCAGCGCGATGCTGCCTCTTTGAGTCCCGTTCAGGACACTTGCGATCGACTCCGGGCTTTGAACAGGAGCGCAGGTATGCGCTCCCTCCAGCACTCTCAGACCCGCTCGCAGGGCAGGTTTGACAGCCGCTTTGCTGCGATTATACGCACCGTATAATCGCAGCAAAATCGTCCGTGTGCGCCTGCCCTTAGGTAAACCTGCATTCACAGGGGGTTGGACCCGATGGCCCTTGAGGTCCCCTCCAACTCTACAATTTTATAATTCTAAGAATGCTAGCACCAAAGAACAGGGCGCTGATACTGTATATGGGAGAGGGGTGTTATACGGGTTGTGTACTACAGCTCTGCATTTCTCTATACATTATTCAAGGACCAAACAAACCTTGAGGAGTCTTCCATGATGTCAACGTGGCATCCACTGTGTTTCTAGCCAGCAGCTTCAGCTGGTAGCTAAAAATAAGAGAGAAAGTGTTAGGGGCACTGTGATGTCTATATGAACACGATCGTGTCATATACACATCAGCTTCTCCCTCCTATATAGTCCATGACTGGCTGCCACATCCAACAGGGCCCAGGGAAGGCTAGAGGGCTGCAGGGCAAAGGAGGAGGCTAGTGGGGACTGGGTGCTGCAGGGCCCAGGAGGGAGGCTACAGAGTCCAGCGGGAGGCTAGTGGGACTGGGGGCTGCAGGGCCCAGGGGGGAGGCTACAGAGTCCAGCGGGAGGCTAGTGGGACTGGGGGCTGCAGGGCCCAGGGGGAGGCTAGTGGGGACTTGGGGCTGCAGGGCCCAGGGGGAGGCTAGAGGGCTGCAGGGCCCAGGGGGAGGCTGGTGGGGACTTGGGGCTGCAGGGCCCAGGGGGAGGCTAGAGGGCTGCAGGGCCCAGGGGGAGGCTAGTGGGGACTTGGGGCTGCAGGGCCCAGGGGGAGGCTAGAGGGCTGCAGGGCCCAGGGGGAGGCTGGTGGGGACTTGGGGCTGCAGGGCCCAGGGGGAGGCTAGTGGGGACTTGGGGCTGCAGGGCCCAGGGGGAGGCTAGAGGGCTGCAGGGCCCAGGGGGAGGCTGGTGGGGACTTGGGGCTGCAGGGCCCAGGGGGAGGCTACAGGGCTGCAGGGCCCAGGGGGAGGCTAGTGGGGACTTGGGGCTGCAGGGCCCAGGGGGAGGCTAGAGGGCTGCAGGGCCCAGGGGGAGGCTGGTGGGGACTTGGGGCTGCAGGGCCCAGGGGGAGGCTAGAGGGCTGCAGGGCCCAGGGGGAGGCTAGTGGGGACTTGGGGCTGCAGGGCCCAGGGGGAGGCTAGAGGGCTGCAGGGCCCAGGGGGAGGCTGGTGGGGACTTGGGGCTGCAGGGCCCAGGGGGAGGCTACAGGGCTGCAGGGCCCAGGGGAGGCTAGTGGGGACTTGGGGCTGCAGGGCCCAGGGGGAGGCTAGAGGGCTGCAGGGCCCAGGGGGAGGCTGGTGGGGACTTGGGGCTGCAGGGCCCAGGGGGAGGCTAGAGGGCTGCAGGGCCCAGGGGGAGGCTAGTGGGGACTTGGGGCTGCAGGGCCCAGGGGGAGGCTAGAGGGCTGCAGGGCCCAGGGGGAGGCTGGTGGGGACTTGGGGCTGCAGGGCCCATGGGGAGGCTACAGGGCTGCAGGGCCCAGGGGGAGGCTAGTGGGGACTTGGGGCTGCAGGGCCCAGGGGGAGGCTAGAGGGCTGCAGGGCCCAGGGGGAGGCTGGTGGGGACTTGGGGCTGCAGGGCCCAGGGGGAGGCTACAGGGCTGCAGGGCCCAGGGGGAGGCTAGTGGGGACTTGGGGCTGCAGGGCCCAGGGGGAGGCTAGAGGGCTGCAGGGCCCAGGGGGAGGCTGGTGGGGACTTGGGGCTGCAGGGCCCAGGGGGAGGCTACAGGGATGCAGGGCCCAGGGGGAGGCTAGTGGGGACTTGGGGCTGCAGGGCCCAGGGGGAGGCTAGAGGGCTGCAGGGCCCAGGGGGAGGCTGGTGGGGACTTGGGGCTGCAGGGCCCAGGGGGAGGCTACAGGGCGCCCCCCCCCTCTATAATACTATCTACAAGGCACAAATACCGCCACACCATGACCAGATGACATATTACCACCACAGTGATCGAATAATATCAAATACAAGGAACAAATACCAAAACATCATGACCAGACCACATATTACCACCACATAGTGACTGAATACTATAGTACTGATCAATAATTAAAAAAACCCCACAATACTATCACCATAAGTGCCATTATACACAGGAGATCTGTACTTAGTATGCAGTGTCTGTGTACAGGTAATCCAGTGATCACCAGTGACATTATACACAGGAGCTCTGTATATAGTGTATGGGTAATACAGTGATCACCAGTGACATTATACACAGGACCTCTGTATATAGTATACAGTGTATAGGTAACACACTGACTCACCAGTGACGTCTCTAGGTGAAGTCCTTCATCTTTCATCCCGCACAGACCGCCATCACTTCATCCAGCCAGGACTCGTCTCTGCAGGAAATAACACAGTTATCTCGAGTTCCACTTGCAGAACACATTACTTAATTTTCCCAACTTTTACATAACACCACACGAAGAAGGCGACATAGTGTCACTGTACACAGTAATAGGACCGCCCCTCCATTTAAAACAGTGTACTCAAAAAATAAAATAAATACATCACTGCAGTAATAATATCCCTTAATTAGCCCCCTATGGTAATAATATTCGCCATCCTAGCCCCTGTGTGTCTCATTCCTGGCGTCAGCCATATGTTCTCCCATCCTGCCCTAATGAGTATCCATCCTGCCCCATATGATCTTCCCATCCTGCCCCATCTGTCTCCATCGTATCCATCCTGCCCCATGATCCTGCCCCATCTGTCTCCAATCCTGCCTCCAGTGTCTCCAGTCATGCCGCCATGTCTGTCATCCTGCCCCCTGTGTCTCCAATCATGCCCCGTTTCTCCATTCTGCCCCTGTGTCCAGCAATCTGCCCCTGTGTCCAGCTTTCTACCCCCGTGTCCAGCTTTCTGCCCCCCTGTGTCCAGCTTTCTGCCCCCGTGTCCAGCTTTCTGCCCCAGTGTCCAGCTTTCTGCCCCCGTGTCCAGCTTTCTGCCCCAGCGTCCAGCGTTCTGCCCCAGCGTCCAGCGTTCTGCCCCAGCGTCCATCATTCTGCCCCAGCGTCCAGCTTTCTGACCCCAGTGTCCAGCTTTCTGCCCCCGTGTCCAGCTTTCTGCCCCCGTGTCCAGCTTTCTGCCCCAGTGTCCAGCTTTCTGCCCCCGTGTCCAGCTTTGTGCCCCAGCGTCCAGCTTTCAGCCCCAGCGTCCAGCTTTCAGCCCCAGCGTCCAGCGTTCTGCCCCAGGGTCCAGCGTTCTGCCCCAGCGTCCAGCTTTCTGACCCCCTGTGTCCAGCTTTCTGACCCCCTGTTTCCAGCTTTCTGCCCCCCTGTGTCCAGCTTTCTGCCCTGGGCCCCCCCGATCGCCGCTCTCAATAAAAAAAAAAAAAAAAAAAAAGTTCTGCTTACCTGACCGCGATCCTGCTCTCTCTGGTTATCGGTGGGGGCGGCCATCTTCCTGAGGCCGCGCGTGCGCAGGTGGAGTGCTCTGCTGACCGGGGCTTCAGGAAAATGGCCGCGGGATGCCGCGCATGCGCAGATGGAGATCGCGGCGGCCATTTTTCTGAAGCCGAGATGCGAACAGGTAAATTCTGCGCCGCCGGCGACCCGCCCCCCGTATTGTGCCGCCCCCCGCATTGTGCCGCCCGGGGCGGCCCGCCCCCCCCGCTTCCTACGCCACTGCCAGTGGTAACCATTTTGAAAATTTCTATCTGCCAGCGTTCCGGTAATTGAAAATGGCATTTTCAATTACCGGAACGCTGGCAGATAGAAATTTTAGTAAACGGCTGCCCCGTACCGGGTCGTACCGGCTGAATCCCACCCCTGATGTATCCCCTATCTATCTATCTATCCCATATCTATCTTTTTAGCATGTCTTTTCCCCTCTGACACAAACGCCTCCCAGCCATCACTCAGGGCCTCCGTGCACCGGGCGCCGCCTCCATTTCCTTCCTAAATGTCTCCTGCGCTGTAAGTTTTCTTTTCTGACATGCACAGTTTGCGCTGCTCTTCAACTCCCATCACATGATGGGAACTTACAGTGCAGGCGCCGGGGAAGTTCATGAAGAAAATGGAGGTGGCGCCCGATGCACGGAGGCCCTGAGCGACGGCTGGAAGGCATTTGTGTTAGGGGGGGAAAAACATGCCCCCTGACAAACTGCAGGTATGAGGGGCAAATTCTAAAAACGAATATTTCAGCATTGGCAGGGACCAGAACAAAAAGAGCCACCTTGACAGAATGCAGCATTAGTGCTGCACAAGGTGGCTCGTTTAGTTAAAAACACCTGGGGGTGTGATAGGTTCCCTTTAATGCATGAGATTCATTTATGCTTTTCTGTCCCTACCATTATTTTTAATCCATTTTCTTACATTACCCATTAATCCCCTTGATCTACTGATAATTATTAGGGATGAGCAAACATGATGGGTGATACTCTGATATTACTCAAGTATCTGGATGATCGGATGTAGTCATCCTTCGGCGAGCATTAGCCGATGCTTGATTTCAAACTCGAATCCCCGCCCTGCATATTTGGTGCCTGACACAGCCAATAAGCATGTGGAGATTGCCTGTGAGTCACTGTAATTCCGTATCCATCTTGGTGGTAGCATTACTGTGCTTGTCTGGCATTATGACATCATCAGTGGTTATAAAAGGACAGGTGTTGTGCGGCTCAGCACACTGACGCTATTGCTCTGTGACAGTTGTTATTGGAGGAGAGTGCTTGTCCAGGCGTGTGTGTGCACAATGTGTTGATACTGATAGGCAGGTATTAAAGCCTTTCAGGCCATTGCTAAATAAAAAGCTACAGTTGATAACATTTTTATTTTTTGGGTGAAAAAATTTACTATATTGTCATCCATAGAGTATTAGGTGCTTTGAGATACATTTCTGTTTCATATAACACTCCCAAAAAGAGTTGAAACATTTTTCTGGATTCAATTACTCATCCATATACTATTTCTTGCTCTGTGGAACAATTTTGTGGCATATAAGACACCAAGAAAGTGTTGAAAAATTGTTCTTTATTCAATTCCTCATCTATAGAGTATTACTATGGGTGACAAAGATGGAAGAATCATGCGAGACACCCGAGGGAGTGAAAAGAGGAATTTCAGAGCCAGAGGAAATAGGCGTGACAGTGTAGGTGCCAGGAGTCTGTGGTCTGGAACCAGCTGCTTTCATAGAACCAGCAAGGTTCAAACCTAGACCCAAACAAAGGCCCAAACCCAGGCCACAGCCTTCACCGCTGGGTTCTTGCATACAGTCGATGGAAAAGTCAGGATCCAGGAACTGGTTATCAAATTGTGGGGCCTAGGCTGATCAGAATTCACAAGAAGGCGAGCCTGGACCAGAACTTGAGAAATGCTAGCAAGCCCTCTAGCCGCAAGGCACCGACAGTAGACATCCTGGGGAGAGTTCATTATGTACGACCGGCAGTGGAGATGGGGGGTCCATCGAAGAGTTTGGGACCCATCATCACCTCTTGTTTGAACCAGTGGGCACTAGAAATGGGACACTTGCCTTGAAAGGCTGAAATAACTGATGGCTGGAACCAGGGTCATGTTCCTTAAAATGGAGAGAATACATTGCTGGTATGCGGAGGGTGTAATTGCGAAGGAAGGGAACAGGATGAACCCTTCTTCAGGAATGAATGGGCCTGAGAGAAGCTCCTCGAGGTTACTTGAGAAGGGGCTACCACCCCCGAGAGATCGGACTGTCCTGAAAGTTCCCCACCTCCTATGCTGTCGCCCACTTGTACATGTTGGGGGCTCTGTGACTACCCAAAGCTGGGTCACTTACTGCCTAGACACCTGGAAATCAGGCTCCAGGAAGCAGGTGGAGGCAGTCCTCCCAGCCTTCTGAGGAAGGAGAAGACGAAGCGGACACCTGAAAACAATTACTGTATTACCCTCCTTATAGCTTTTTCCTGGCTTTGCACTTTCTTCAAAGCCTTTATGAGTCAACAACAACCCTTACCAGCTAATTAAAGCAAAATGGAAAACAGAGAATCATATACCAATCGTAAATTTATTTAAATAGAATGCATAAGATGAATGATGAAACAGAATAGAACTGCCGAAGCAGGAATTAAGGGGAATCCATATTAAGTGTATGGATATATAACAACCAGCAATAAAATTACAATATCTAGCACCTCACTTAAACATGCATGGGAAATTCCATAGAATCAATAAGGTTTGTTAATGCACAGACTGCCAATGAAGTTAAAGGCTAGCACCATTAGCACTATTAAGCACTTTATTTTCACTCTGCCACTTACATTCAAGTCTGTGCAGGTACCTTGCCCTCATTTAGAACTCAGTCTTATAATGTGTACAAAAGAGCAACTGCCGGCACAATATAGCCTTTAAATTCATTGACAGTCTGAGCATTAACAAACTTTATTGATTCTATGGAATTTCCCATGCATATAAAAATGAAGAGCTAGATACAGTATTATAATTTTATTACTGGTTGTTATATACAGTGGGTACGGAAAGTATTCAGACCCCTTTAAATGTTTCACTCTTTGTTTCATTGCAGCCATTTGGTAAATTCAAAAAAGTCAATTTTTTCACATTAATGTACACTCTGCACCCCATCTTGACCTCCTAATCTGCCTGCTTAATATTAATTTAGTGAATGCTAGAAAGCCTATCTCTAAACCCTGATGACGCTGCAGACATGGTGAAACATGTTGGTTGGACTAATGTGCTAATATGTTTCCTTTTCTGCCAAATAGAGGTTAGCACCCCGGGGAGATACCCGCTTATACAAAAAGAGCGCAGTGCTCCCTAAATTAATATTAAGCAGACAGATTAGGGACATTCCTTTTACCCTAATCTCCATGAATTTTAAATAATAATAATAATAATAATAATAATAAAGATTAATTTTAGGCTTTCTAGTGAGAGTTTAATTGGGGTTCTCCCCAATCTGTTAATAATTATTCATAGCATAATAAGAAATACATCAGCACACATTTAAAGGGACTCTGTCACCTGAATTTGGAGGGAACAATTTTCAGCCATAGAGGCGGGGTTTTTGGGTGTTTGATTCACCCTTTCCTTTCCCGCTGGCTGCATGCTGGCTGCAATATTGGATTGAAGTTCATTCTCTGTCCTCCGTAGTACATGCCTGCACAAGGCAATCTTGCCTTACGCAGATGTGTACTATGGAGGACAGAGAATGAACTTCAATCCAATATTGCAGCGAGCATACAGCCAGCGGGTAAGGAAAGGGTGAATCAAACACCCAAAAACCCCACCTCTATGGCTGAAAATTGTTCCCTCCAAATTCAGGTGACAGAGTCCCTTTAAATAGATTTAAGGGACCAATCACATATGATAATATGTGAGTGGTTGGATCGCGTCAGTTTTTATATTCCCCTGTAGGTACCTAATAACATTGAGCACAGCCCAAAACATTGGCACAGGGTGGTTTTCACAACACAACTGTTTACAAAGAAGGTATAATCCAGCTCAGAAAGGTCCATAAATTTTAAAAAAAAATCTTTATTAGAAAAATATCTTTCATAAAAAAGTTGCATATCTTAAAAAAATCACAACCTCCATATGGGAATGTAATGTGGGCAGATGGGTTTCGAGCAACAGTTCTAAGAACTGTTGTTTGAAACGCGTCTGCCCACATTACATTCCCTTATGGAGGTTGTGATTTTTTAAGATATGTAACTTTTTTATGAAAGGTATTTTTCTAATAAAGATTTTAAAACATTTTTTTAACGGACCTTTCGGAGCTGAATTATACCTCCATGATTCACTTGTTCCTGCTACACTGCAGCTTCTGTGCTTAGATACTGGGACCGATAGATGGGTGAGCTGACTTTTTCTATATTTTTTCTAACTGCTTACAATGGTCTAAATTAACAGGAGGATTAATAATGACTTTACCATTTTCTTTCAACTCACATAATTTTTTAGAGTTGAAAGCTGAATGCACGGTGGAGCCTAAGTAAACGGACACTGCCATATAATGACTGGAGAGCATAAGAACGGGAGCAAAAAGAAAGCAAGCAGGAACTAAAAAGAGAACGTGGGCTGCCAGGTAGGAAGAAGAAGAGGAGCAAGGGCATATGACAAGCTGTGTTGCGGTATAGAGTAGCAGCGGATATTAACTGATTATTAAAACATAACTTTTACTAGATGAAATTAAAATTATCTATCCTAAAGTGCAAGTGACCGTGCATAAAGAAATATGGTAGGTGTAAAAAAAGACAAATATTAAAAAAGGCAGTATAAAAAGAAATACCACTCCTATATTGCTAGGAAATAATCCTCATTCATAGGGTGCCCTATTGAGATTAATCAACAATAACTAAGGCACTCTAATGAGGTATAGATATCACGCAGAGTACTATAATTGGTATAAGGGTGTTTCCAGACATATAACACTCAATTCACAATTTCTGGTTGTTGTGTCAGCCCGTAAATATTATTCCACTTTCAATCAGCGCCTTGTTTTGTGGAAATACCCCCCTTCGTCTCACCAGAGACCGTACCGAGAAATATTGACTACCTCCGATCTCTTATAAAGTACTCATAGCGTCCATCATATAGTGGTACCGTATTTTCCGGCGTATAAGACAACTTTTTAACCCCTAAAAATTGTCCCAAAAGTCGGGGGTCGTCTTATACGCCAGGTACGGCATGTGCAGGAAGCGATCCTGGATGTTCCCAGGGTCTGAAGAAGAGGAAACTCTCCTTCAGGCCCTGGGATCCATATTCATGTAAAAAATAAAGAATAAAAATAAAAAATATGTATATACTCACCCCTCCGAGAAGCCTGACTGTCACCGCTGCAAGCGTCTGCCTCCGTTCCTAAGAATTGCAGAGCGTGAAGGACCTTCGATGACGTCACGGTCAGGTGACCGGTCACATGAGCGGTCATGGACCAATCACAGGACTGCGACATCATCGAGGGTCCTTCATGCTCTGCAATTCTTAGGAACGGAGGCAGACGCTTGCAGCAGTGACAGCCAGGCTTCTCGGAGGGGTGAGTTTATACATATTTTTTATTTTTATTCTTTATTTTTAACATGAATATGGATCCCAGGGCCTGAAGGAGAGTCACCTCTCCTTCAGACCCTGGGAACCACACGCCATATAAGATGACTGGGCGTATAAGATGACCCCCGTCTTATACAGCGGGCATATCCCAATTTCCATATTTTATATGGAAAAGTTGGGGGTCGTCTTATACGCCCAGTCGTCTTATACACCAGAAAATACGGTATATATCTGTATGCTCATCTGTCTATTTTTGAGATGTCCCAATGAACACATCTCAGACACGCAACTTGTACCCGCCGTATATATGTGAATACATCAATGCCAATAAATATAACAAGGGTTCATACAGTGGATTATCTCAATTGTGCGTTATTTTCATACACATCTGGGTCCGCAGGATTAATTGTTGAAAGACCCTCAAGTATAGCAAAATTGTCGCTAGCAGTATTCATTATGATGTTACTGTGCCGTTCCTTTGTCTCCTAATGTCTACCGACGCGTTTCCTCTCCATGATTCATCAGGGGAATATGACATTACCAAAGAATGAGCAGAGCTGCGCTGCTCCTCTAATTACCTGCCTTATATAGATATTCAAACAGATTGGCGCCATACTCCCGGACGCCAAGGTCGGCGCTTCTGGGATACAGATCGCATGCTCTGATATGGCTAAGTCGCACTTGATCACTGGGACGCAAGCGGTATGTCGTGAACCGCACGCGTCACTTCCGGAAGACTGGGCGCATGCTCAATTATAGCTGCATCGCGCCTGGATACTGAAACGCCGCCAGCCTCAATGGACCATCAGCGTCACTTCCGGGTACGCAAACATTGCCGTTCGCCGCGTACTGTCTGTACTATATTGCATCTTGACAGGCTTCACTTAATCAATAAGTGTGCCGATGCCGCAGACAGTTACACGCGTATATAGATGGAATATATCACATTCCATCCATGCCTCGTTAGGACATGTACAGGTTTTTTTAAAAATTTTTACATTCGTATCTTTCTATTTACATCTCATGAATAAGGTACCACCAAAGTGTTCTGATTCTTATATTACGCATATGAATATAGTAGAATGCGGAGAGAGGACCCCCTCCATTCCTACATTATGCACATGGATACTACATCATAGAAACATAGCAGAATGCAGTGAGAGGACACCTGCCATTTTTATATTACGTATATGAATACTGCATCATAGAAAATAGCAGAATGCAGTGAGAGGACCATTTTTATATTACGCATATGAACACTGCATCATAGGGACATTGGAGAATATAGAGAGAGGACCTTTACCATTCTTATATTATACATATGGATACTGCATCATAGAAACATATCAGAATGCAGAGAGAGGACCCCTGCCATACTTGAGAAATGGTAGGCAGAAAAAGAATCAAAATAAAATAAAACTAGTATTTTTTGACACAACGGACCCCTCCAGAGTGTAGGAAAGGATAGAAAAGGGTGACCCTTCATATTATGGTCCCTAGAAACCCCTCTCTACCACTGTGCCCTGCCTAATACGGAGGTTGGCACCCTAGACCTGCGCAGCGGCGCCCCCACTCAACGGCGGCTAGACCTGCTATTGGTCCCTGTTGTACACTACACTCACAGGAAGGAAGAAAAGTTAAGTTGTTCATTTAACCCTTTTGGATTTAGGGTTTGTAGGCAGTGAATCCATCTTGTTTCTTGCTGTAAGATGCTTCTGTCCCAATTTCCCCCTCTCTGTGCCTTGGGTTCCCTGTCGATCCCCATGAACTTGATCATCTTCAGGTCTCCATTGTGCATGTTATTAATATGGATGGCCACAGGGGTATCTCTATGATTGACAGTATCCCTGTGATGCTCACCCACCCTTCTTCTCAATTCCCTGGTGGTTTTCCCTATGTATTCCATGCCACATTTACATGTCATCTTATAAATCACTCCTTTCATCTTGCAGTTGATGAAGTGATTTATTTTAAAGGTTTTTCCCGTCACATTACTAACAAAGTTTTTACCTTGGCTAATTGAGCTGCAATATTTGCAGCTACCACACCTATAGCACCCTTTAGTTTTTGTGCTTAGCCAAGTAGGGTCAGTCGGGCTGGGGGGGACAAAATGGCTGTGGACTATCCTATCTTTTATAGACCTTCCTCTTTTAAATGTAATTTGGGGGAGGGGGTGAAAACACTTTTTAAATCCTCATCCATCTGTAAAATAGACCAATGACGTTGTATGATCTCTCTCAGATCTTTAGCGCCATTGTTATATCTGGTGATAAACCTGATGGTCCCATCATCTTTGTCATTCTTCTGTGCAGTTGGTTGGAGTAGATCCCTTCTATCTTTCTCGCCCGCAAACTTATATGCCTCTCTAAGAACCCGATCAGGATAGCCACGATCGCAAAAGCGTTTCCTCAAATCCTTTTCTTGTTCTTTATATCTACCCTGATCAGAACAGTTTCTTCGTATCCGAAGATACTGGCCTTTTGGAATACCCCTCATGAGTGGGGCCGGATGATTAGACTCCCATCTCAGGAGGGAATTAGATGCTGTGGGTTTTCTGTACGTGCTAGTCAGTAATTCTCCCTCACTCCCCTTTTTGACTAGGACATCCAGAAAGGGAAGGCTAGAGGTGTTTGTCTCGTAAGTAAAATGTAGACCTAGGTTATTAGAATTCAAGCCTGTCACAAATGTATCAAAACTGGCATCGTTGCCTCTCCATATGATGAACACGTTGTCTATGTATCTTAGCCACAAGACGATATTGTCTTCAGTCAAAGACGTGGCTTCTCCAAAGACAACATTTTCCTCCCACCAGCCCAGGAGCAGGTTAGCATACGAAGGAGCGCAAGCGCTCCCCATAGCCGTATGTTATGACCCCAATGGCAGAGGGTCTCAGAGGTTATTACCAAGTCTGCACACACAAAAAACCAGCTCATAGGGCAGTGGTAACTAGGCTGACCGTATAACTGATCCTAGCACAACAAATAGCAGTAGCCGGGGAACGTACCTACGTTGGTTCTAGACGTCTCGCGCCAGCCAGAGAACTAACTAACCCTAAAGGGAAACAATAGACCTTTCTTGCCTCCAGAGAAAAGACCCCAAAAGTTGGATACAAGCCCCCAACAAATAATAACGGTGAGGTAAGAAGAAAAGACAAACGTAAGAATGAACTAGGTTTTAGCAAAGAGAGGCCCACTGACTAATAGCAGAATATAGGAACATGACTTATACGGTCAGCAAAAACCCTATCAAAATTTCCACGCTGAATATTCAAGAACCCCCGAACCGTCTAACGGCACGGGGGGAGAATATCAGCCCCCTAGAGCTTCCAGAAATATCAGGAATCACATTTAGTACAAGCTGGACAAAAATAAGAGCAATGCAAATAACCAAAAAATAAGGAAGCAGGACTTAGCTTATTTTGCAAAGAACCAGGACCAGCAGACAGGAGCAAACAGAAAGGAACTGATTACAACGATGCCAGGCACCAGACTGAGAATCCAGGGAGTTTAAATAGCAACACCCCTGGACTAACGAACCAGGTGGGTACCAAGCTGGGGAAAGAAAATCAAAGTGTAATGTCGCTAGTGACCACAAGAGGGAGCCAAAAAGTTCAATTCACAACAGTACCCCCCCCTTAAGGAGGGGTCACCGAACCCTCACCAAGACCACCAGGGCGATCAGGATGAGCAGCGTGAAAGGCACGAACCAAATCGGCCGCATGAACATCAGAGGTGACCACCCAGGAATTATCCTCCATATCAGCCCTCTAGAGCTTCCAGAAATATCAGGAATCACATTTAGTACAAGCTGGACAAAAATAAGAGCAATGCAAATAACCAAAAAATAAGGAAGCAGGACTTAGCTTATTTTGCAAAGAACCAGGACCAGCAGACAGGAGCAAACAGAAAGGAACTGATTACAACGATGCCAGGCACCAGACTGAGAATCCAGGGAGTTTAAATAGCAACACCCCTGGACTAACGAACCAGGTGGGTACCAAGCTGGGGAAAGAAAATCAAAGTGTAATGTCACTAGTGACCACAAGAGGGAGCCAAAAAGTTCAATTCACAACAGCCGTACCCCTGAGCTGGTGGAAGTATTCACCGTCGAACAAAAAGTAATTCCTAGTGAGGCAGAATTCCAGTGCCTGTAAAATGAACTTATTGTGATCGGCGTATTGTCAACCTTGTGTTTTCAGATAGTAGTCCACAGCCATGATGCCTTTATCGTGAGGGATTGAAGAATATAGAGCTTCCACATCAATAGAGCACAAAATCATATCATCATCAAGCTCAATGTTTTCTAGCTTAAGAAGAAGGTCCGTTGTGTCTCTTATATATGAACTTAAAGAAGTAACAAATGGTCTCAAAATTTTGTCCACATATCTGCCTAGATTTTGGGTAAGGCTACCGATCCCTGCAACAATGGGTTGACCTTTTAGGGTGTTCGTCCCTTTGTGGATTTTTGGTAAACTATAAAAAGTAGCTACCACTGGATATGTGGGCAGGAGGTACTCCCTCTCATTACTGTCAATTACTTTTTGTCCATATGCCTCTAATACTAGTTCTCTCAATTCCTTCTGATACATAGCAGTTGGATCCTTCTTGAGTATCTCATATCCCATCTCAGTTTGTAAAAGGGAGCAACATAGGGTCCTGTGTTATGACCCCAATGGCGAGGGTCTCAGAGGAACGTGGAAGTCTGCAGAATACAAAAAACCAGCTCATAGGGCAGTGGTAACTGGGTTGACCATATATCTACTCCTAACGCCAACACTAGAAGTAGCCGGGGATCATTCCTACGATGATTCTAGATGACACGCTCCAGCCGGAGAATCTAACTACCCCTAGTAGAGGAAAAACAAAGACCTTTCTTGCCTCCAGAGAAGGGGACCCCAAAGCTGGATAGAAGCCCCCCACAAATAATAACGGTGAGGTAAGAGGAAATGACAAACACAGAAATGAACCAGGTTTAGCACAGAGAGGCCCGCTTACTGATAGCAGAATAAAGAAAGGTAACTTATATGGTCAACAAAAACCCTATCAAAATCCACACTGGAAATTCAAGAACCCCCGAACCGTCTAACGGTCCGGGGGGAGAACACCAGCCCCTTAGAGCTTCCAGCAAAGATCAGGATATAGATTTGGAACAAGCTGGACAAAAATACAAAACCAAAACAAATAGCAAAAGCAAAAAGGCAGACTTAGCTGATATAACTGGAACCAGGATCAGTAGACAAGAGCACAGCAGACTAGCTCTGATAACTACGTTGCCAGGCATTGAACTGAAGGTCCAGGGAGCTTATATAGCAACACCCCTAACTAACGACCCAGGTGCGGATAAAAGGAATGACAGAAAAACCAGAGTCAAAAAACTAGTAACCACTAGAGGGAGCAAAAAGCGAATTCACAACAGTACCCCCCCCTTAGTGAGGGGTCACCGAACCCTCACCACGACCACCAGGGCGATCAGGATGAGCGGCATGAAAGGCACGAACTAAATCGGCCGCATGAACATCAGAGGCGACCACCCAGGAATTATCCTCCTGATCATAGCCCTTCCACTTGACCAGGTACTGAAGCCTCCGCCTGGAGAGGCGAGAATCCAAGATCTTCTCCACCACGTACTCCAACTCGCCCTCAACCAACACCGGAGCAGGAGGCTCAGCAGAAGGAACTACAGGCACAATGTACCGCCGCAACAAGGACCTATGAAATACATTGTGAATGGCAAACGACACAGGAAGATCCAGACGAAAAGATACAGGATTAAGGATTTCCAATATCTTGTAAGGCCCAATAAAACGAGGTTTAAATTTGGGAGAGGAGACCTTCATAGGAACAAAGCGGGAAGAAAGCCATACCAAATCCCCAACGCGTAGTCGGGGACCCACACCGCGGCGGCGGTTGGCAAAGCGCTGAGCCCTCTCCTGTGACAACTTCAAGTTGTCCACCACATGATTCCAGATCCGCTGCAACCTATCCACCACAGAATCCACCCCAGGACAGTCAGAAGGCTCCACATGACCTGAAGAAAAGCGAGGATGGAAACCAGAGTTGCAGAAAAAAGGCGAAACCAAGGTGGCGGAACTAGCCCGATTATTAAGGGCAAACTCAGCCAACGGCAAGAATGTCACCCAATCGTCCTGATCAGCAGAGACAAAACACCTCAAATAAGCCTCCAAAGTCTGATTGGTTCGCTCCGTCTGTCCATTAGTCTGAGGATGGAAAGCAGACGAAAACGACAAATCAATGCCCATCCTACTACAAAAGGATCGCCAGAACCTGGAAATGAACTGGGATCCTCTGTCTGACACAATATTCTCAGGGATGCCGTGCAAACGAACCACGTTCTGGAAAAACACAGGAACCAGATCGGAAGAGGAAGGCAGCTTAGGCAAAGGAACCAAATGGACCATCTTGGAGAAGCGATCACATATCACCCAGATAACGGACATGCCCTGAGATAGCGGAAGATCAGAAATGAAATCCATGGAGATATGTGTCCAAGGTCTCTTCGGGACAGGCAAGGGCAAGAGCAAACCGCTGGCACGAGAACAGCAAGGCTTAGCTCGAGCACAAGTCCCACAGGACTGCACAAATGACCGCACATCCCTTGACAAAGAAGGCCACCAAAAGGACCTGGCCACCAGATCTCTGGTGCCAAAAATTCCCGGGTGACCTGCCAACACCGAGGAATGAACCTCGGAAATGACTCTGCTGGTCCACTTATCCGGGACAAACAGTCTGTCAGGTGGACAAGACTCAGGCCTATCCGCCTGAAATCTCTGCAACACACGTCGCAGATCTGGAGAAATAGCTGACAAGACAACTCCATCTTTAAGAATACCAACAGGATCAGCGACTTCAGGAGCATCAGGCACAAAGCTCCTAGAAAGAGCATCGGCCTTCACATTCTTTGAACCTGGTAAATACGAGACAACAAAATCAAAGCGGGAGAAAAACAATGACCAGCGGGCCTGTCTCGGATTAAGGCGTTTAGCAGACTCGAGATACATCAGATTTTTGTGATCAGTCAGACCACCACACGATGCTTAGCACCCTCGAGCCAATGACGCCACTCCTCAAATGCCCATTTCATGGCCAACAACTCCCGATTGCCCACATCATAATTTCGCTCGGCAGGCGAAAACTTCCTAGAGAAAAAGGCACAAGGTTTCATAACAGAGCAACCAGGGCCTCTCTGCGACAAAACGGCCCCCGCTCCAATCTCTGAAGCATCCACCTCAACCTGAAAGGGAAGTGAGACATCGGGCTGGCACAAAACAGGCGCCGAAGTAAACCGGCGTTTCAACTCCTGGAAAGCCTCCACGGCAGCAGGAGCCCAGTTGGCTACATCGGAGCCCTTCTTGGTCATATCCGTCAAAGGTTTCACAATGCTAGAAAAATTAGCGATAAAACGACGGTAGAAGTTAGCGAAACCCAAGAATTTCTGAAGACTCTTAACTGACGAGGGCTGAGTCCAATCAAGAATAGCTCGGACCTTGACTGGGTCCATCTCCACAGCAGAAGGGGAAAAAATGAACCCCAAAAAGGGAACCTTCTGTACACCAAAGAGACACTTTGAGCCCTTGACAAACAAAGAATTTTCACGCAAAATTTTAAAGACCAACCTGACCTGCTCCACATGTGAATCCCAATTATCAGAAAAAACCAAAATATCATCCAGATAAACAATCAAAAATTTATCCAGATACTTCCGGAAGATGTCATGCATAAAGGACTGAAAAACTGAAGGCGCATTGGAGAGCCCAAAAGGCATCACCAAGTACTCAAAATGACCTTCGGGCGTATTGAATGCGGTTTTCCATTCATCACCTTGCTTAATGCGCACAAGGTTGTACGCACCACGAAGGTCTATCTTGGTGAACCACTTGGCACCCTTAATCCGGGCAAACAAGTCAGACAACAGCGGTAAAGGATACTGAAATTTGACAGTGATCTTATTTAAAAGCCGATAATCAATACAAGGCCTCAAAGATCCGTCCTTTTTTGCCACAAAAAAGAATCCCGCACCCAGAGGGGAAGAAGACGGACGAATATGTCCTTTCTCCAGAGACTCCTTGATATATGAACGCATAGCGGTATGTTCGGGTACCGACAGATTAAACAATCTTCCCTTAGGAAATTTACTGCCAGGGATCAAATCTATAGCACAGTCACAGTCCCTATGAGGAGGCAGTGCACTGGACTCAGACTCACTGAAGACATCCTGATAATCAGACAAATACTCAGGAACTTCCGAAGGCGTAGAAGAAGCAATAGACACAGGCAGGGAATCCCCATGAATACCACGACAGCCCCAACTTGAGACTGACATAGCCTTCCAGTCCAGGGCTGGATTATGGGTCTGTAACCATGGCAGCCCTAAAACAACCAAATCATGCATTTTATGTAAAACCAGGAAACGTATCACCTCGCGGTGTTCAGGAGTCATGCACATGGTAACTTGTGTCCAATACTGCGGTTTATTTGCTGCCAATGGCGTAGCATCAATACCCCTAAGAGGAATAGGATTTTCCAATGGTTCAAGAGTAAAACCACAGCGCTTAGCAAATGACAGATCCATAAGACTCAGGGCAGCACCTGAATCTACAAACGCCATGACAGGATAAGACGACAGTGAGCAAATCAAAGTTACAGACAGAATAAATTTAGGTTGCAAATTACCAACGGTGACAGGACTAACAACCTTAGCTATACGTTTAGAGCATGCTGAGATAACATGTGTAGAATCACCACAGTAGTAGCACAAGCCATTCTGGCGTCTATGAATTTTCCGCTCATTTCTAGTCAGGATTCTATCACATTGCATTAAATCAGGTGTCTGTTCAGACAACACCATGAGGGAATTTGCGGTTTTTCTATCACATTGCACCGAATTAGGTGTCTGTTCAGACAACACCATGAGGGAATTTGCGGTTTTGCGTTCCCGCAACCGCCGGTCAATTTGAATAGCCAGTGCCATAGTATCATTCAGACCTGTGGGAATGGGAAAACCCACCATAACATTCTTAATGGCTTCAGAAAGGCCATTTCTAAAATTAGCGGCCAGAGCACACTCGTTCCAATGTGTCAGCACGGACCATTTCCGAAATTTTTGGCAATACACTTCAGCCTCGTCCTGTCCCTGAGACATAGCCAGCAAGGCCTTTTCTGCCTGAATCTCAAGATTGGGTTCCTCATAGAGTAAACCGAGCGCCAGAAAAAACGCATCAATATCAGCCAATGCCGGATCTCCTGGCGCCAGCGAAAAAGCCCAATCCTGGGGGTCGCCCAGTAAGAACGAAATAATAATTTTTACTTGCTGAGCAAAGTCTCCAGATGAACAGGGTCTCAGGGACAAAAACAATTTACAATTATTCACGAAATTCCTAAACTTAAACCTGTCTCCGGAAAACAGTTCAGGAATCGGTATTTTAGGTTCTGACCTAGGATTTCTGATAACATAGTCTTGTATGCCCTGCACACGAGTAGCCAGCTGGTCCACACTTGTAATCAAGGTCTGGACATTCATGTCTGCAGCAAGCATAGCCACTCTGAGGTAAAGGGGAAGAAGAAAAAAAAAAAAAAAAAAAAAAAAACCTCAGAATCTTCTTTCTTATAATCCCTCTTCTGCAATGCATTAAACATTTAATACTGGCCTGGCAAACTGTTATGACCCCAATGGCGAGGGTCTCAGAGGAACGTGGAAGTCTGCAGAATACAAAAAACCAGCTCATAGGGCAGTGGTAACTGGGTTGACCATATATCTACTCCTAACGCCAACACTAGAAGTAGCCGGGGATCATTCCTACGATGATTCTAGATGACACGCTCCAGCCGGAGAATCTAACTACCCCTAGTAGAGGAAAAACAAAGACCTTTCTTGCCTCCAGAGAAGGGGACCCCAAAGCTGGATAGAAGCCCCCCACAAATAATAACGGTGAGGTAAGAGGAAATGACAAACACAGAAATGAACCAGGTTTAGCACAGAGAGGCCCGCTTACTGATAGCAGAATAAAGAAAGGTAACTTATATGGTCAACAAAAACCCTATCAAAATCCACACTGGAAATTCAAGAACCCCCGAACCGTCTAACGGTCCGGGGGGAGAACACCAGCCCCTTAGAGCTTCCAGCAAAGATCAGGATATAGATTTGGAACAAGCTGGACAAAAATACAAAACCAAAACAAATAGCAAAAGCAAAAAGGCAGACTTAGCTGATATAACTGGAACCAGGATCAGTAGACAAGAGCACAGCAGACTAGCTCTGATAACTACGTTGCCAGGCATTGAACTGAAGGTCCAGGGAGCTTATATAGCAACACCCCTAACTAACGACCCAGGTGCGGATAAAAGGAATGACAGAAAAACCAGAGTCAAAAAACTAGTAACCACTAGAGGGAGCAAAAAGCGAATTCACAACAGTCCTGTACTGGGACACATCCATTACCACTATGTTGCCCCCTTTATCAGATGGTTTTACTACCCTGTTGCAATCATTTTCTAACTCACGTAGGCCTTCTATTTCTAGCTTAGACAGATTATAGAAACAACCCTTCTTTGGTTGCTCTAATTCCATTATGTCTCTTGACATCAAGTTTAGAAAAACATCTATTGTGCTCACATCACCTGTAGGTGGTGGCATCCGTACACTTTTATTTTTAAGGTTAGTGAAAGGTCCGGCTCCCATTGTATTAGGGTCTATGTCATCAAGATGGAACAGAAGTCTTACATCATTGAGGAGATCCCCATTAATTCCCAAATCTGCACATAGTTTTTTGTCCTCTCTTACAAAGTGTTTCCTCCATTTTAAATGACGGGCAAACAAATTTAGGTCCTTTATTGCCTCAAAGCTTTCAAAATCAGAGGTCGGTACAAAGGACAGTCCTTTACTTAGGACTGCCATTTGTGCATTGGAGAGGGGTTTTGAGGACAGGTTAATAATCTGATTATTTACGTGGGGTTCCGAAAATTGTATCTGTTTCTGAGTGGGTAGCCTTGGTCTAAAAAATGTTCTTCTTATAGAGAACCTCTGCTAACGCCTCTACCCCCACGTGTGCCTCCCCTTCCCCTTGACTTCCCCTTTGCACCTCTGAATCTGGTTTCTGAGTCCGAAAATTCGGCCTCTGATGAGGATATGTCAGTCTCCTGTGATCTTAATGGTTTAGGGTTTTGTACTGGGTATGCCTTATTATCGTGGAATTCCTGCAGGTCCCTAATGAAAAATCTATGCTTCCTTTCTTTTAAGCGGTATTGATATTTTTCAATGGTATTCTGCAGTGTTTTCTCTTTGGCTGTAAAATCTGCTTCACCTGAGAATTTTTTTGTCACCTCAATCTGTTCCTTCAAGTTATCACTGAGGCTATTGAGCATAACTCTTTCCTCTTCCAAAAGTAATCGCATAAGCCTCAGTGAACTTTCTGCGGCTTCTTTTTCCCACTTGCTCATAAGATTGCTGCTCTTATATCTATAACCTGGGGACATAGGAATTCTAAGGTGCCTTGGTACAATGCCCGCCCTTATGTAACTGTCCAGACTCTGGACCACCCACCAAGATGTGACTTGCTCCTTATAGATTTTTGTCAGTTCTTTGAAAGCTGCGTTATATGATGGTGTATATTTTTTCTGCATAAATACTCCATCAGAAAATACACATTTAGCCTCATTTACCCATGAGTTGGTATCTAAACCTGTAGACAAGAATCCTGCCATGCCCAGTATACATGCGTGCGGTTCACGACATACCGCTTGTGTCCCAGTGATCAAGTGCGACGTAGCCGTATCAGAGCATGCGCTCTGTATCCCGGAAGCGCCGACCTTGGCGTCCGGGAGTATGGCGCCAATCTGAATATCTATATAAGGCAGGTAATTAGAGGAGCAGCGCAGCTCTGCTCATTCTTTGGTAATGTCATATTCCCCTGATGAATCATGGAGAGGAAACGCGTCGGGGACATTAGGAGACAAAGGAACCGCACAGTAACATCATAATGAATACTGCTAGTGACAATTTTGCTATACTTGAGGGTATTCAACAATTAATCCTGCGGACCCAGATGAGTATGAAAATAACGCACAATTGAGATAATCCACTGTATGAACCATTGCTATATTTATTGGCATTGATGTATTCACATATACAGTGGGGCAAAAAAGTATTTAGTCAGTCAGCAATAGTGCAAGTTCCACCACTTAAAAAGATGAGAGGCGTCTGTAATTTACATCATAGTTAGACCTCAACTATGGGAGACAAACTGAGAAAAAAAAATCCAGAAAATCACATTGTCTGTTTATTTATCATTTTATTTGCATATTCTGGTGGAAAATAAGTATTTGGTCAGAAACAAACAATCAAGATTTCTGGCTCTCACAGACCTGTAACTTCTTCTTTAAGAGTCTCCTCTTTCCTCCACTCATTACCTGTAGTAATGTCTCCTGTTTAAACTTGTTATCAGTATAAAAAGACACCTGTGCACACCCTCAAACAGTCTGACTCCAAACTCCACTATGGTGAAGACCAAAGAGCTGTCAAAGGACACCAGAAACAAAATTGTAGCCCTGCACCAGGCTGGGAAGACTGAATCTGCAATAGCCAACCAGCTTGGAGTGAAGAAATCAACAGTGGGAGCAATAATTAGAAAATGGAAGACATTCAAGACCACTGATAATCTCCCTCGATCTGGGGCTCAACGCAAAATCCCACCCCGTGGGGTCAGAATGATCACAAGAACGGTGAGAAAAAATCCCAGAACCACGCGGGGGGACCTAGTGAATGAACTGCAGAGAGCTGGGACCAATGTAACAAGGCCTACCATAAGTAACACACTACGCCACCATGGACTCAGATCCTGCAGTGCCAGACGTGTCCCACTGCTTAAGCCAGTACATGTCCGGGCCCGTCTGAAGTTTGCTAGAGAGCATTTGGATGATCCAGAGGAGTTTTGGGAGAATGTCCTATGGTCTGATGAAACCAAACTGGAACTGTTTGGTAGAAACACAACTTGTCGTGTTTGGAGGAAAAAGAATACTGAGTTGCATCCATCAAACACCATACCTACTGTAAAGCATGGTGGTGGAAACATCATGCTTTGGGGCTGTTTCTCTGCAAAGGGGCCAGGACGACTGATCCGGGTACATGAAAGAATGAATGGGGCCATGTATCGTGAGATTTTGAGTGCAAACCTCCTTCCATCAGCAAGGGCATTGAAGTTGAAACGTGGCTGGGTCTTTCAACATGACAATGATCCAAAGTACACCGCCAGGGCAACGAAGGAGTGGCTTCGTAAGAAGCATTTCAAGGTCCTGGAGTGGCCTAGCCAGTCTCCAGATCTCAACCCTATAGAAAACCTTGGGAGGGAGTTGAAAGTCCGTGTTGCCAAGCGAAAAGCCAAAAACATCACTGCTCTAGAGGAGATCTGCATGGAGGAATGGGCCAACATACCAACAACAGTGTGTGGCAACCTTGTGAAGACTTACAGAAAACGTTTGACCTCTGTCATTGCCAACAAAGGATATATTACAAAGTATTGACATGAAATTTTGTTTCTGACCAAATACTTATTTTCCACCAGAATATGCAAATAAAATGATAAAAAAACAGACAATGTGATTTTCTGGATTTTTTTTTCTCAGTTTGTCTCCCATAGTTGAGGTCTACCTATGATGTAAATTACAGACGCCTCTCATCTTTTTAAGTGGTGGAACTTGCACTATTGCTGACTGACTAAATACTTTTTTGCCCCACTGTATACGGCGGGTTCAAGTTGCGTGTCTGAGATGTGTTCATTGGGACATCTCAAAAATAGACAGATGAGCATACAGATATATACCACTATATGATGGACGCTATGAGTACTTTATAAGAGATCGGAGGTAGTGAATATTTCTCGGTACGGTCTCTGGTGAGACGCAGGGGGGTATTTCCACAGAACAAGGCGCTGATTGAAAGTGGAATAATATTTACGGGCTGAAACAACAACCAGAAATTGTGAAATGAATGTTATATGTCTGGAAACACCCTTATACCAATTATAGCACTCAGCGTCGGACTGGAGCACCTTGGGCCCACCAGAGAAAATCATTCTTGGGGCCCACTATGTAGCTACATAGAAATAGATACAAGACCACCAATTGTGCGGTAAAAAGCACTAATATCAGGGTATAATATAAGGTAGTTCACGTCTTAATTATGTAGCAAGGGTTGGGGTAGCCCCCTCACAGAATATAATGTAGCCCCCTCATAAAATATAATGCGGTCCCCTCTCATAGAATATAATGCAGCACTCCACAAAATATAATGCAACCCCCTCAGGTATGATGCAGTCCCCACCATAGAATATAATGTAGCACCCCCATAGGGTATAATGCAGCCCCCCTCATATAGTATAATGCAACCCACCACAAAATATAATGTAGTCCCCTGAGAGAATGCAGTTCCACCACAAAATATAATGCAACCCCCCCATAGAGTATACTCTAGCCCCCTCATATAGCATGATGTAGCCCCCATAATATAATGTAGTCCCCTGAGAGAATAATGCAACCCCACCACAGAATATAATGCAGCCACCCATAGAGTATACTGTAACCCCTCATATAGTATGATGTAGCCCCCCATAATACAATGTAGTACCCTGAGTATAATGTAGTCCCCCCACAGAATATAATGTAGCCCCCAAGGGCCGTATTTAGAGTTTCTGCTGCCCTAGGCACTTTTAGTGCTGCCTCCCCCTTTGGTGAGTATGACACTATCAGCAGTGACTTTGGCAAGAATTGCTGATGTGAAAGTCGCCTTTTGCAGCAGATCCGGCAGTTTTTCTGCATGTGCCGCTTAACGGATCACTTACAGCAACACTGCGTTCGGCCTCATTCATTCCCTATGGGATTTGTGGCACTTGCCGTGATCTGGCAAATGTGGTAGCATACCTCTCAACTGTTGAAGAAGGGAAGGAGGTATAAAGTTTGCGGCGCGTGTAGTGCGCCGCGCCAAATTTAAGGCCACGCCTCTGACCACACCCATTTCACAACTAGTCACACCCATATCCACGTCCCAACCACAGCCATTTAGCACTGCTGATCACACTGTTTTATATACAATAATTATAAACAAAAAAAATTGGCCACACAGTGCTCCATACTGTATAATGACCACACATGATACTCCATACTGTATAATGGCCACACATGATACTCAATAATGTATAACGGCCACCACACATGATGCTCCATGCTGTATAATGGCCACACACAGTTCTCCATACTGTATAATGGCCACACATGATGGTCAATACTGTATAATGGCCACAAATGATGCTCCATACTGTATAATGTCCATTGGCCACACATGATGCTCCATACTGTATAATGGCCACACATGATGTTCCATACTGTAAAAAGACCGCACATGATGCTCCATACTGTATAATGTCCATTAACCACACATGATGCTCCATACTGTATAACGGCCACACATGATGCTCAATACTGTATAATGGCCACACACAGTTCTCCATACTGTATAATGATCCCACATGATGCTCAATACTGTATAATGACCCCCCTCCTGTATGCATGGCTCATCTCCCTCCCATCCCATATCTCATATCCCCCCTGTATGCATGGCTCATATTCCCCCCCTGTATGCATGGCTCATATTCCGCCCCTATATGCATGACTTATATCCCCCCCTGTATGCATGGCTCATATTCCCCCCCCCTGTATGCACGGCTCATATTCCCCCCCCTGTATGCACGGCTCATATTCCTCCCCTGTATGCACGGCTCATATTCCTCCCCTGTATGCATGGCTCATATCCCCCATATGCATGGCTCATATTCCCCCCTGTATGCATGGCTCATATCCCCTGTATGCATGGCTTATCTCTCCACCCCCCGCTCCCGCTCCTGCTCCCATCTTGCATGGCGCGCCGGCTTATGTCCTCCTTCATCCCCCCGTCCCCCTCTGCCCCATACTCACCTGTCCCTCACCGCGCGGCTGCACCGACATCCCCCCTGGCTCTGTCCTGTCTCCCGGCGCAGCACCTTCTTCCTGTGTGAGCGGTCATGTGATACCGCTCATTATGGTCATGAATATGTGCATATTCATGACCTTAATGAGTGGTACCACGTGACCGCTCATTCAGGATGAGCTGCAGACGCCGAGACAGCATCGCTGGAGCATTGTGAGTATCGTCTTCAAGGAGGGTGGGTGGGAGGAGGCGGCGGGCGGCCGGGGGGGCCCCTGGAGCAGTGGGGGCCCTAGGCAGCTGCTGGCCAGTATGCCAGCAGGTGTCAGTGCCTGGGCCCACCGGAGAATCCTCCGGTTCTCCGGTGGGCCAGTCCGAGCCTGATAGTACTCTGCGTGATATCTATACCTCATTAGAGTGCCTTAGTTATTGTTGATTAATCTCAATAGGGCACCCTATGAATGAGGATTATTTCCTAGCAATATAGGAGTGGTATTTCTTTTTATACTGCCTTTTTTAATATTTGTCTTTTTCTACACCTAGCACATTTCTTTATGCACGGTCACTTGCACTTTAGGATAGATATTTTTAATTTCATCTAGTAAAAGTTATGTTTTAATAATCAGTTAATATCCGCTGCTACTCTATATAAGGCTAGGTTCACATTGCGTTAGGGCAATCCGTTTAGCGCTAGCGCTAGGGGATTGCGCTAACGCAATGTATTTGTAGGGGCCGCGTTTAGGGGTCGCGGGGAACGGACCTCGGGCGCACCGCGGATGCTGCAAGCAGCGTCCGAGGTGCGCCACAAAAGAATGGCACATCGCTAGCGTAAGCCGAAAAAGGCACGCGCTAGCGATGCGCTTCAGGCAGGAACAACATTGCTGTCAATGGGTGCGCTAACGGACCCGTTGCACGGCGTTAATTGCGACATTTTCGCCGTGCAACGCTGTCCGTTAGCGATCACCCAATAACGCAATGTGAACCTAGCCTAATTTTTTCTCGGATTTAGTAACTAGGCCCTTGCTGATATAAATAAGCTGTGTTGCGGTTAGAAAATATATAACAAATCCCTCAGGCCAGGGCAGAGAAAGAGTCATAGCCTGGGACCTATGTCACGTCAAACATGCAGTGCTAGCTGATTAACAAAGCAGAGAACGTGATCCGGTGGGACCAGGGCTTCGAGGGAGCAGTTAAAGAGATATGGACAAACCAGTGAGCGGTTAAAAGGATACCGACAATCCAGTGAGCAGTTGGAGATCTGGACTACCAGTGAGCTGAAACCCAGACATCCAGGCTAAGGTACGGAGAGAACCCGTGCTGTACCCATCAGTAGACTATGGTAGTAGTCTTGCGAGCTAACGGAGAACTAGAACTGACCCCTTTGAGGCCAGTAACAGTGACTACCACGATGTTTAGGTGACAATGGTAATTACCTCACAGATTCTAACATACCATAGACTAGGGTACCAGTTAGAAACATAACTTGGTATATTAGATAACTTTGTGATCCAAAACTGTGTTGTAAGACAAAAATTTGTTTATAACCTGTATACCTAGAATAATAACCCCCAGTATTGTGAACTAGTTTAATGTTTCTTGTAAATCAGTAAAACCCTTAGACCTTTCATTTCTTTTCACCTATATTGTTTGAAGTAAATAAATAATCAATTGGTTCAAGTTACCACTGAGTCTTCATCTTATGTGTTGTTGCATCCGTACCTGTTTACACAACAACTATTTGGTCCCTCATTGGTTTCTCTTCAACCGGCTTTAATAATTTTACCACAGTGTCCACACATTGCTACTGAAGACCATCAGTGATTGCAGCAGTGACATGTTGCTGCGATCATCATTGCTGACAGTACTGGGCTGTAATGATCATGTCATGTCAACACAATAATGTTGAAGCCACGTGAAGAGCCATTGGTGGGGGACTAAGAAAGCAATGGCACAGGTGAAGCAGGATATTGATAAAGGGATACTTCTATTTCTAAAAGAAAATACCAAGGAAATGAGCGAACCCTTTATTTATTTTTAGCATGTTTTTTCATATTTATTTTCAACATGTCACTTTTTTATTTTTATGATGATATGATAACAACAACAACAGGTAAATAAAATAAATATTACATGGTATGTTTTTACAGAGAGATTTGACATTTAACTTTATAAGAATACAATATAAAAGCAAATTGAAGGTAAAACCTTTTAACAACTACCTTTAAGTATCTGTTTTTATTCTCTCTTTAATGTCAGTGTCACAGCCAGAAAGAAAACACGGTCGCCATGCAATATCATGGATTCTTAAGAATAAGTAAATTATTTAAAATCTCAGAAAGTAACTGCTTTTCATCATCAATTCTTTATTTATATAGTGTATTAGCAGAACCTAACCTAGTAGCAAAATCCAATTCATATATTCTAACTTTAATAAAGTAGCTGGAGAAATGATGAGCAGCAAATAGACATTGCAGATTGTGTTTTTCGTTAATTTACTTTTACTAAGTTATAAATGTTGAATTGATTCATAAAATGGAACTGTTATCAAGCTTTCTAACAAAAAAATGACAGTATTGACCATATCAACCAATCAGAGCTCAACTTTAATTTCTTTGGACTCTGGATAAATAAAAGCTGCACTTTAACCCCTCCCAACCTGTGACACAGCGTATGCGTCATGAAAGTCGGTGCCAATCCGACCTGTGACGCATATGCTATGTCACAGAATGATCGCGTTCCTGCAGGCCGGGTGAAAGGGTTAACTCCAATTTCACCCGACATACAGGAACAGGGGGAGTGGTACTTCAGCCCGGGGGGGTGGCTTCGCCCCCCCCATGGCTATGATCGCTCTGATTGGCTGTTGAAAGTGAAACAGCCAATCAGAGCAATCTGTAATATTTCACCTATGAAAATTGGTGAAATATTACAATCCAGCCATGGCCGATGCTGCAATAGCATCGGCCATGGCTGGAGACCCCGATCTGGCCCCCCCACCGACTGACGGCGGCGATCTGCAGCCGCAGTCAGTGTTCCCTACCCCTCCGTCCTGTCCTAAGCACCTTCCTTTCCCCTCCGCCCCTCCCCCGTCCTCCCCTCCGCCCCCCCGCTGTCCGATCGCACCCCCCCATACTTACCTAGTCCCGGTGTCCCTCCCGGTGTCCTCAGTCTTCTCTCATTGGGCGCCGCCATCTTGGAAAATGGCGGGCGCATGCGCAGTGCGCCCGCCGAATCTGCCGGCCAGCGGATTAGTTCCCTGTACATTTTGATCGCTGTGATAAGTTCTATCACAGCGATCAAAATAAAAAAAATAGTAAATAAACCCCCCTTTATCACCCCCATAGGTAGGGACAATAATAAAATACAGAAAATATATTTATTTTTGTTTTTCTGTTAGGGGTAGGGGTAGGGTTAGGGTTAGGGGTAGGGTTAGGGTTAGGGGTAGGGGTAGGGTTAGGGTTGCACTTAGGGTTAGGGTTGCACTTAGGGATAGGGTTGCACTTAGGGATAGGGTTGCACTTAGGGATAGGGTTGCACTTAAGGTTGCACTTAGGGTTAGGGTTGCACTTAGGGTTAGGGTTGCACTTAGGGCTAGGGTTGCACTTAGGGCTAGGGTTGCACTTAGGGTTGCACTTAGGGTTAGGGTTGCACCTAGGGTTAGGGTTGCACTTAGGGCTAGGGTTGCACTTAGGGTTGCACTTAGGGTTAGGGCTGCACTTAGGGCTAGGGTTGCACTTAGGGCTAGGGTTGCACTTAGGGCTAGGGTTGCACTTAGGGCTAGGGCTAGAATTAGGGTTAGGGTTAAAATTAGGGTTAGAATTAGGGTTAGGGTTACAATTAGGGTTAGAATTAGGGCTAGGGTTGGAATTAGGCTTAGAATTAGGCTATGTGCACACGGTGCAGATTTGGCTGTGGATCCGCAGCGGATTGGTCGCTGCGGATTTGTAGCAGTTTTCCATCACGTTTACAGTACCACATAAACCTATGGAAAACCAAATCCGCTGTGCCCATGGTGCGGAAAATACAGCACGGAAATGCTGCGTTGTATTTTCCGCAGCATGTCAATTCTTTGTGCGGATTCCGCAGAGTTTTACACCTGCTCCATAATAGGAATCCGCAGGTGAAATCCACACAAAAAACACTGGAAATCCGCAGTAAATCCGCAGGTAAAGTGCAGTGCGTTTTACCTGCAGATTTTTCAAAAACGGTGAGGAAAAATCCGTACACAAATCCGCAACGTGGGCACATAGCCTTAGGGTTAGTGTTGGAATTAGAGTTAGGGTTGGAATTAGGGTTAAGACTAGGGTTAGGAGTGTGTTGGGGTTAGGGTTGTGGTTAAGGTTGGGATTAGGGTTAGGGGTGTGTTGGGGTTAGTGTTGGAGTTAGAATTGAGGGGTTTCCACTGTTTAGGCACATCAGGGGGTCTCCAAACGCGACATGGCGCCACCATTGATTCCAGCCAATCTTGCGTTGAAAAAGTCAAATGGTGCTCTCTCCTTTCCGAGCCCCGACGTGTGCCCAAACAGTGGTTTACCCCCACATATGGGGTACCAGCGTACTCAGGAGAAACTGGACAACAACTTTTGGGGTCCAATTTCTCCTGAAACCCTTGGGAAAATAAAGAATTGCGGGCTAAAAAATTATTTTTAGGAAAGAAAAATGATTTTTTATTTTCACGGCTCTGCGTTATAAACATCTGTGAAGCACTTGGGGGTTCAAAGTGCTCACCACACATCTAGATAAGTTCCTTTAGGGATATAGTTTCCAAAATTGGGCCACCTGTGGGGGGCTTCTACTGTTTAGGCACATCAGGGGCTCTGCAAACGCAACATGACGCCCACAGAGCATTCCATTAAAGTCTGCATTTCAAAAAGGCACTACTTCATAGTGTCACTGTAGGTCCTGTAGGTGCTCACGCTCTGGTGTAGCTTCTCATTGGTCCTTCTAGGAAGGTCCTGTACGTGCTGCAGCTATTTAAGGTTCTCATGACCGCATGGCCATGCGCTAGTATTGTTCTTTGTTAAGTGCTTTGCGCCAGTGTGGTCACGAGAGTATGTGTTCAGGGACCCGGCTGAAATAAGCCCCTAGAATGCTGGCACCTCCGGCGAGGAGTTTGTGTTTGAATGTGTTCAGGGACTTGGCTGAAATAAGCCCCTAGAATGCTGGCACCTCCGGCAAGGAGTTTTGTGTGCATGCGTGACCACTGACTGCTCTCTGTGTGGGCAGTTAGCCTGTGCCTCTGTGAAGCCTAACAGGGCACAGTGCTTTTCTTTCACGACTACTCGGTGAAGTAACTGAGTTAGTCCATACCGCCATATCGTGCCACCGTTGCTAGCAGCAGGTACTCCTGCACGGTGGACCCCGGGCTGCGAACGCGCCAGTATCTCTAAAAACATCTCTATTTATTCGGTGCGTTCCGCTAGCCATAACATAGTGGGACCTGTTGAAGCGTAGTACCACAAAACGGCCATCATCCTCTCTTCTCTCTCCCTGAACACCTCTGCCCACTGATGCACCTTACCATCTAAGATGATAGTCACGAAATAAAGGACTTTTAATTCAAGCTGCAGCATACTTTTTTCTGAATCATATCCATAATGATCTAGCACATTTTCTTGATAATGAAAAACTTTTACTTTATTCAAATCATCTTAAAAACATTGTTGGAGATCAAGACAGATTGGGATAGCTAGTCCCACATGAGAGTAAAACTTTAAGTATTTCGACCCATGTGTGGGTCTTAATCATAAAATCGTAAAGTTGTATTCTCATGTGGGACTAGCTATCCCATTCTGTCTTGATCTCCAACAATGTTTTTAAGAGGATTTAAATAAAGTAAAAGTTTTTTATTATCAAGAAGATGTGTTGAATCATTATGGAATAACTTTGCATGTGGGCTAGAACGCTATTCCATGCACCTTCGTGGATAACTGCACCTGCTGTGGACAATTCAAGGGTGAGCTGATGAACTTTTTTCTTATATTTTTTTTCTGAATCATATATATATGTGTATATCCACACTGTATGTGTGGATCATCGTATCTTTCCCCTGCTTATTCTCATTTTTTGTGTCTTAATTGTTTTTAACTTCATATGTCTATAAGCACTTTTTGTTTATCACTATCACCATATTTATCCTATTACTTCTATGTAAGGGTGTGTATAGTGATGACGAGTGAGTATACTCGTTACTTGAGTTTTCTGACCATGCTTGTGTGTTCTCCGAGTATTTTAGGTGTGCTTGTAGATTATGTTTGAGTCACAGCATCTGCATGATTTGTGCCTGCTAGACAGCCTGAATACATGTGGGGATTCCCTAACAAACAAGCAATCCCTGCATTTGTTCAGGTTGTCTAGCAGCCACAAATCATGCAGCTGTGGGGACTCAAACATAGTATACGAGCATGCTCATAAAACTCGAGTAATGAGCACCCTCACTCATCAATAGGTGTGTACTCTCTTTTTGTGCAAATTTTGACTATTGAGCATCAGTAAAATCACTTTTTTTGGCTCATTTTTCCAGAGGGAAAAAAGTTGCCTAATAATTTTGCCCACCTTGATTAAGGGTGTTATTATTAGCCCACACCTTTCTCATTACACAAACACATATCACCTGTATCATCTGTTTCATCCAATAAGCATTCACATTATATACAGCTTGGAGTTTGAAAATCTGCATAAATATGCTCCTGTGAAGTACTTACCTTTTCTCCATCTTCGATGCCTCTGAGGCACAGCTTCAACATCAACATTGCATTGAGGTGATCTCATCATGCTGCTACATATGAATACTTCAGGGCATGGAATTGATATGAGCTCCTATTCTGCATCCGGAGTGTCAGTGCCACTGGTATGTTCAGCTGCATTTGCATGTGCAGAAACACAAACAGCAAGTATCGGCATTCTCTCTGTTCTCCAAGCTGGCTATCGGTGAAAGAGCCACTTTGGAGATCCTGCCGAATTCCACTTTTTGGAGACATTTCGGACCACCGCCTAAAGTGTCATAAATGGCCCTGGATGCAATTGGTGGTGATCGTGCAGCTGTTTACTAAGAACATAGGACAAAGGGGAGCTGATAGAGCTTTGCCATATGAGGAATTTTGACCCCCTTCAGGCTTCTGTGTAGTTCAGCAGAAGGAAAAGACCAGGAGCAGGATACAGGTTTCCTAGGGACCATAAAAGCTAAAAAATAAGAACTTAAAAGACTGATGAGAGATATAATTACATTTTCTCTTTCTCCAGTAGGATCAAGAGATCATGAAGGAAAGAACTAGGACAAACATTGTTGCTCTCTGTTTTACATTTTTATGATATATTGATTAAAAAAAGAAAAATATTCTGTTGCTTAACCCCTTAAGCCCCGAGGGTGGTTTGCACGTTAATGACCGGGCCAATTTTTACAATTCTGACCACTGTCCCTTTATGAGGTTATAACTCTGGAACGCTTCAACGGATTTGGCGATTCTGACATTGTTTTCTCATGAGATATTGTACTTCATGTTAGTGGTAAAATTTATTCGATATAACTTGTGTTTATTTGTGAAAAAAATGGAAATTTGGCAAAAATTTTGAAAATTTGGCAAAAATTTTGAAAATTTCACAATTTTCCAAATTTGAATTTTTATGCCCTTAAATCACAGAGATATGTCACACAAAATACTTAATAAGTAACATTTCCCACATGTCTACTTTACATCAGCACAATTTTGGAACCAAAATTTTTTTTTGTTAGGGAGTTATAAGGGTTAAAAGTTGACCAGCAATTTCTCATTTTTACAACACCATTTTTTTTTAGGGACCACATCTCATTTGAAGTCATTTTGAGGGGTCTATATGATAGAAAATAACCAAGTGTGACACCATTCTAAAAACTGCACCCCTCAAGGTGCTCAAAACCACATTCAAGAAGTTTATTAACCCTTCAGGTGTTTCACAGGAATTTTTGGAATGTTTAAATAAAAATGAACATTTAACTTTTTTTCACACAAAATTTTCTTCAGCTCCAATTTGTTTTATTTTACCAAGGGTAACAGGAGAAAATGGACCCCAAAAGATGTTGTACAATTTGTCCTGAGTACGCCGATACCCCATATGTGGGGGTAAACCACTTTTTGGGCACATGACAGAGCTCGGAAGCGAAGGAGCGCCATTTGACTTTTCAATGCAAAATTGACTGGAATTGAGATGGGACGCCATGTTGCGTTTGGAGAGCCCCTGATATGCCTAAACATTGAAACCCCCCACAAGTGACACCATTTTGGAAAGTAGACCCCTTAAGGAACTTATCTAGATGTGTGGTGAGCACTTTGACCCACCAAGTGCTTCACAGAAGTTTATAATGCAGAGCCGTAAAAATAAAAAATCATATTTTTTCACAAAAATGATTTTTTCGCCCCCAATTTTTTATTTTCCCAAGAGTTAGAGAAGAAATTGGACCCCAAAAATTGTTGTGCAATTTGTCCTGAGTATGCTGATACCCAATATGTGAGTGTAAACCATTGTTTGGGTGCATGGCAGAGCTCGGAAGGGAAGGAGCGCCATTTGACTTTTCAATGCAAAATTGACTGGAATTGAGATGGGACGCCATGTTGCGTTTGGAGAGCCCCTGATTTGCCTAAACATTGAAACCCCCCACAAATGACACCATTTTGGAAAGTAGACCCCTTAAGGAACTTAACTAGATGTGTGGTGAGCACTTTGACCCAACAAGTGCTTCACAGAAGTTTATAATGCAGAGCCGTAAAAATAAAAAATCATATTTTTTCACAAAAATGATCTTTTCGCCCCCAATTTTTTATTTTCCCAAGGGTAAGAGAAGAAATTAGACCACAAAAGTTGTTGTTCAATTTGTCCTGAGTACAACGATACCCCAAATGTGGGGGTAAACCACTGTTTGGGTGCATAGCAGAGCTCGGAATGGAAGGAGCGCCATTTGACTTTTCAATGCAAAATTGACTGGAATTGAGATGGGACACCATGTCCCGTTTGGAGAGCCCCTGATGTGCCTAAACATTAAAACCCCCCACAAGTGACACCATTTTGGAAAGTAGACCCCCTAAGGAACTTATCTTGATGTGTTTTGAGAGCTTTGAACCCCCAAATGTTTCACTACAATTTATAACGCAGAGCCGTGAAAATAAAAAAATTTTTTTTCAGAAAAATGATTTTTTAACCCCCAATTTTGTATTTTCACAGGGTAACAGGATAAATTGGACTCCAAAAGTTGTTGTCCAATTTGTCCTGAGTACGCTGATACCCCATATGTGGGGGGGAACCACTGTTTGGGTGCATGGCAGAGCTCGGAAGGGAAGGAGCGCCATTTGGAATGCAGACTTAGATGGATTGGTCTGCAGGCGTCACGTTGCATTTGCAGAGCCCCTGATGTACCCAAACAGTACAACCCCCACACAATTGACCCCATATTGGAAACTAGACCTCCTGAGGAACTTATCTAGATGTGTTTTGAGAGCTTTGAACCCTCAAGTGTTTCACTACAGTTTATAACGCAGAGCCGTGAAACTAAAAATTCTTTTTTTTTTCAGAAAAATGATTTTTAGCCCCCAGTTTTATATTTTCACAAGGGTAACAGGATAAATTTGACCCTAAAAGTAGTTGTACAATTTGTCCTGAGTACGCTGATACCCCATATATGGGGGGGAACCACTGTTTGGGCGCATGGCAGAGCTCGGAAGGGAAGGAGCGCCATTTGGAATGCAGACTTAGATGGATTGGTCTGCAGGCGTCATGTTGCATTTGCAGAGCCCCTGATGTACCCAAACAGTATAAACCCCCCATAAGTGACCCCATATTGGAAACTAGAACTCCCAAGGAACTTATCTAGATGTGTTGTGAGAACTTTGAACCCCCAAGTGTTTCACTACAGTTTACAACGCAGTGCTGTGAAAATAAAAAATCCTTTTTTTCCCACAAAAATGATTTTTAGCCCCCCAAATTTTTATTTTCCCAGAGATAAAAAGACAACTTGGACCCCAAAAGTTGTTGTCCAATTTGTCCCGAGTACGCTGATGCCCCATATGTTGGGGTAAACCCCTGTTTGGGCGCACGGGAGAGCTCAGAAGGGAAGGAGCACTGTTTTACTTTTTCAACGCAGAATTGTCTGGAATTGAGATCGGACGCCATGTCGTGTTTGGAGAGCCCCTGATGTGCCTAAACAGTGGAAACTCCCCAATTCTACCTGAAACTAATCCAAACACAACCCTAGCCCTAATCCCAACTGTAACCCTAACCACACCCCTAACCCTGACACACCCCTAATTCTAATCTCAACCCTAATCCCAACCGTAAATGTAATCCAAACCCTAACCCTAACTTTAGCCCCAACCCTAACTTTATCCCCAACCCTAACTTTAGCCCCAACCCTATCCCTAACTTTAGCCCCACCCTAACTTTAGCTCCAACCCTAGCCCCAACCCTAACCCTATCCCTAGCCCTAACCCTAGCCCTAGCCCTAACCCTTGCCCTAACCCTAGCCCTAACCCTAACCCTAGCCCTAATGGGAAAATGGAAATAAATACATTTTTTTAATTTTATTATTTTTCCCTAACTAAGGGGGTGATGAAGGGGGGTTTGATTTACTTTTATAGCGTTTTTTATATCGGATTTTTATGATTGGCAGCTGTCACACACTAAAAGACGCTTTTTATAGCAAAAAAGTTTTTGCGTCTCCATATTTTGAGACCTATAATTTTTCCGTATTTTGGTCCACAGAGTCATGTGAGATCTTGTTTTTTGAGGGACGAGTTGACATTTTTATTGGTAACATTTTCGGACATGTGACAGTTTTTGATCACTTTTTATTCAGATTTTTGTGAGGCAGAATGACCAAAAACCAGCTATTCATGAATTTCTTTTGGGGGAGGCGTTTATACCGTTCCACGTTTGGTAAAATTGATAAAGCAGTTTTATTCGTCGGGTCAGTACGATTACAGCGATATCTCATTTATATCATTTTTTTATGTTTTGGCGCTTTTATACGATAAAAACTATTTTATAGAAAAAATAATTATTTTGGCATCGCTTTATTCTGAGGACTATAACTTTTTTATTTTTTTGGTTATGATGCTATATGGCAGCTCGTTTTTTGCGGGACAAGATGATGTTTTCAGCGGTACCATGGTTATTTATATCCATCTTTTTGATCGCGTGTTATTTCACTTTTTGTTCGGCGGTATGATAGTAAAGCGTTGTTTTTTGGCTCGTTTTTTTTTTTTTCTTACGGTGTTCACTGAAGGGGTTAACTAGTGAGACAGTTTTATAGGTTGGGTCGTTACGGACGCGGCGATACTAAATATGTGTACTTTTATTTATTTATTTATTTTTTTCAGATAAAGAAATGTATTTATGGGAATAATATTTTTTTTTCTTCTTTATTTAGGAATTTATTATTTTTTTTTTTTACACATGTGGAATTTTTTTTTTTTACTTTTTTACTTTGTCCCAGGGGGGACATCACAGATCGCCGATCTGATAGTGTGCACAGCACTCTATCAGATCGGCGCTCTCACTCACATCGCTGCAGGCTGCAGCTTTCATCTGCAGCCTGCTCCGGACCCGGAAGTACTCCCTGCAGGACCCGGATGCAGCCCCGCGGCCATTTTGGATCCGGGGCCTGCAGGGAGGAGACGCTCGGTACAAGGTGAGTACATTCCCTTGTACCGATCGTCTCAGGGAAGCCCGCAGGGAGCTCCCTCCCTGCGCGATGCTTCCCTGTACCTCCGGTACACCGCGATCATGTTTGATCGCGGTGTGTCGGGGGTTAATGTGCCGGGGGCGGTCCGTGACCGCTCCTGGCACATAGTGCCGGATGTCAGCTGCCATAGGCAGCTGACACCCGGCCGCGATCGGCCGCGCTCCCCCCATGAGCGCGGCCGATCGGCTATGACATACTATCCCGTCACTGGGAATTAAGTCCCAGGTCACCTTGACGGGATAGTACGTCATATGGGATTAAGGGGTTAAAGGGAATCTTCCACCACATTTGACCTATATAAACTATTCATATGGGCATGCAGGTGATAAATTACCGTATTTTTCAGACTATAAGACGCACTGTACCATAAGACACACCCCAAATTTGGGGTGAAAATTGCAGAAAAAAAGATTTTTTATAAGATGGGGGTCCGTCTTATTGTCCGAATTTAAGATCTCTTACCTGAGGGCAGGCAGTGGCAGAGCAGGGTCACAGGAGGCATGGTGGTGGCAGAGGTGAGGTGATGCTGAGGTGCAGTGGGCGGAACGGCGTGCACCTGAGCAGGGTCCCATCCTGCTTAGGTGGGCGACGCCATGGCCTGGTGTCCATGGGGAGGTTGCTGTGGCAGCGGCAGATGTGCGGTCACTTCCTCAGGTGGCGGCGACCAGGGTCTCTTCCACATTTGAGGTGACACCACAGCAGTAGTGAAGGAGAGCAGCAGAGCTGGGTGAGTCACGGTTTTCCTGGTGGTGGCGGGCTTACCGGCATTGTGGCGGTGACAGAGGTGCGGGGATGATGTGGTGCGGTGAGCTGTATGGCTGGCCGCCGCCACCGGAAAATACCGTAACTCACCCAGCTCTGCTGCTCTCCATCAATACCGGGCCGCGGATTCACCTCAAATATGGACGGGACCCTGCTCACGCCATACAGCTCACCGCGCCACATCATCCCCGCACCTCTGTCGCCGCCACAATGCCGGTAAGTCTGCGTTCCAACTATAAGACGCACCCCCCATTTTCCTCACAATTTTTTTGGGGAAAAAGTGCGTCTTATAGTCGGAAAAATACGGTATCATCTTTTATCACTTGGAGAGGACATTGCCTGGAAAATAACTCTGCCTCCAGAGCTTATTTTACATGAAGAGGAAGTTATCAGTGTGATGTGTGGCCATTCTGTGATAGAAAAACTGCCAACAACACTCTCCTTATCATAAAAAAAAACTGACAACAGTCTTCCAAACAGCAGGGATCTCAGGTGCCTGTGAAAACAAGCAAATATTGTGGAAAGAACCTTATTGAGATGCATTCTCAACCTGCTGCCGTGTTTTAAACTTCATGAATAAAGGAAGATTTTGAGGGAGGGTGAGTGCCAGTTTCTTCCTCTTTCACATTTCACATGATGTATAATGGCCACTTTGTGCTTTCCTGATCTCACTGCAGAGCTGTGTGTGATTATATCTGACACACCTGCAGGTTCCTCTCAGCTTCACATTCCATCTCACAGGCAGACAATGTTGAAATATTGCTGCAATACAGCAGAGCTCAGAGAGAAGCAGAAAATATTTTTGCAAGAAGGCAAATTTAATTTCTCCTGTTCTGTGTTAGTTACTTGTCTCACACTGGTAACTCCCTATTTTATTTAAAACAAGCTATGGAGGCAGAGTTATCTTGCATCTTCCCCATAGTCCTGAACAGCTCATTTATAGTGTTGAGCGATGCCGTCCAATACTTGAAAGTATCGGTATCGGAAAGTATCGGCCGATACCGGCAAAGTATCGGATCTAATCCGATACCGATACCCATACAAGTCAATGGGACACCAAGTATCGGACGTTATCCTGTATGGTTCCCAGGGTCTGAAGGAGAGGAAACTCTCCTTCAGGCCCTGGGATCCATATCAATGTGTAAAAGAAAGAATTAAAATAAAAAATAGGGATATACTCACCCTCCGACGCAGCCTGGACTTTACCGCCGTAACCGGGAGCCGTTGTACCTAAAAATGCGCGCTTGAAGGGCCTTAGACGAGGTCACTGCGCTCTGATTGGTCCGTAGCGGTTGCGTGACCGCTACGCGACCAATCACAAAGCAGTGACGTCACCTAAGGTCTTTCAAGCGCTTGAAATACCTTAGAAGACGTCCGCAGCTTCTGATTGGTCGCGTAGCGGTCGCGTGACCGCTACGCGACCAATCACAAAGCAGTGACGTCTTCTAAATATCATTTCATTCAGCTTCCTATAACATACATTCCCACATAGATGGCATAGGAGGGTCAATCTTGCTGTAAGATCCCCTTTAATATGGTAAAAAATGTAATAACCAATAATTACACAAAGAACAATTTTTTTTTGGCGAGACCCTAACACCCTATTCCAGGTTGTAATGATGCCCCAATTCCTTATTTTTATTTACAAATGGCTCCCATTTTTCTCCTAATCATTTCTCACCAATAATTTCTGTCTCAGTTTATGTTGTAAAATGCAATATATTTTATAGGATTGAATTTGATAATTTTGTCAAGTGCCACATGTATGGTGGTATCCTTCCTCAGAAGCAATGCTTCCATGCATATAGAATTTTATGGAGCCTAAGAAATTCATATGAAACTATACAGGAAAAAACTCTGTACGTTTCCATGGCAATTACACATAGCGTAGAGGCTCATTATCTTTCCATTGGAGCCAAATAACTTTTGTACAAAATGTAGCTATTTATGTACAATTGCAGTGTTAGTCCCTGTGATCAAACCTCAATGCTATCTGCCTTAATTCACTCAGTTTTTCTATAACATTTGTACTTTAAAGGGATTAGCTGTATCAATATTGATGTACAAAAGTATAAGTGCCACCAGTTCTGTGCAATTCAGTGTTATGTTGTTATACATTGCATTATATGCTTCTTCCACCAGATGGCACATGTGAATATAACACATTGCTGTCTATTGCTTGCTGGATCTACAGTACAGTATATAGTAACAGTTTTCAATTGCTACATGCTTAGGGAGCTTCTTACTACAAGTGGTAAAATAGTGCACACTAAAATATGACTGTTTATTTTCCATGATGGTTCTTCTTGACGTGTCCCAGTCCTATTATATGTAGATGGCCAGGTAGGGTTGGTAAATGTATTAGATTAACTTTAAGGTATTTGCCCGCAAAGTGCACTTAGAGTTTATTAGGAAAGTACACGTTTGATGGCATAGATTCAATAGCTAAAATCAAAGTTTATGGTGTGTCATGTTGATATGCCATAAAAATCTTTAATGTAAAAAGGTCCTTGCTTTACTCACTTGTTTTCCCAAAATTGCCTACTTCTCAATTCATGTCTCATATTTCCCCCTCTTACCTCATTCCATTGCATTTTTTAAATATCTTCTCTTTGAAATGATGCTT